>NC_043006.1:48387005-48429385 GCF_006345805.1 Octopus sinensis
AGAGAAACCGTGACACGCACAAAATAATTCAGCAGAACTGTCAGATTTTCAAAGATCGTATTATTTGGCAATCTGAAGCTGGTCTTAGCCAGCGAAAAATTGCCGAAAATCTTCAAATTCCTCTTGCTACTGTTAATAGAATGAAAGTGCAATTCAAAAGCGAGAAACTGGCCTTATGCCGCTTACGAAGCAATGTGAACTAACTAAAACAACAGATAGCACCTGGGTGGAAGACTATTGAAGCTTTTCAAAAATACCGGCTAGACTTGAAGTGATGCAATGTCAGTCATTCAACTGTAGAAGGTTTGTTAATGCACTCTTTATTTAGTAGGTTTCGCCCTTGCAATAAAATTGGACATATGAAGAGACATAATGAGTATGAGCAGAAGAAGCAAAGAAAGAGGTACTCAAACAGATTAATACTTGGCTTCTCTAATCAAAGCTACATTTCAAGGATTGGAATATAGAATCATCAAAGACTCGGCAAATGAAAATATTCGTCATAAGATTTACTGGACATCAACACGCGTCTGTCTATGTGCGGTCATGTCTTTGTGTGTATGTGTGTGTGGGGCGGTGTTTGTAAATGCGTATATGTGTATACATATATCTATATGCGTACACATATATGTTTCAATGTGCGTTAATATCCGTGGGTGTGCATATGTATGTCTATCAATGTATATGTGTATTTTAACAGCCTTTATATGCTTGCGTATCTAAGTGTGTTATATGTGCATAACGGAGATCTTACACGTACCTGTTGTACGAGTAATATGCATACACACACATATACACACATATACATACATATGCGTGTGTGTGTACATATGCATGCATGTATATCTATGTTTGTATATGTATGTATATATATATATGTATATATATATATATATATATATATATTATATATATATATATATATAATATATATATATATATATATATAGTATTATATATATATATGTATGTATATATGCATATATGTATGCTCGTATATATGTACATACACGTTATATATGCATCTGTACATATGCATACATATGAGTGTGTGCTTGTGTTTATGTGCAAATATGTGAGCGTCTGTATTTTACTTCCTGGGGCGGGGAACCAGACATTAATTCCGAAATGTCTCTTTTGACATTTCAGTGTAAAATAGAAAAATTGAGAATTAATTTGATGTCTTTGACGGGCGATGGCGGGATGGAGGTGAGTGTGGGAGCTAGTGGGGCGTATATCGTTCAGTCGTTGTTGTGGTGATATCATGACAGTAGTAGTAGTAGTAGTAGTAGTAGTAGTAGTAGTAGTAGTAGTAGTGATGGTGGTGGTGGTGGTGGTGGTGGTTGTTGTTGTTGTATGTCCTGCAGCTATCATCTTGCAGGTTTCCAAGAACTAGTAATCACATCGAACTTGGTCAAATGATAAATGTATTAGGTCTCAATGGTTTTAGTGAGAGTTTTTATTGTCGTTGTTGTTGTTGTTATTGCAGTTATTATTGCTTCTGATGCTGCTGTTGCGCGAGGATTATTAAAATAATTATCAATATTAAAATGGAGGCGGCGAGCTGGCAGAAACGTTAAGCATCAACGGGCGTAGGAGTGGCTGTGTGGTAAGTAGCTTGCTTACCAACCACATGGTTCTGGGTTCAGTCCCACTGAGTGGCACCTTGGGGAAGTGTCTTTTACTATAGCCTCGGGCCGATCAAAGCCTTGTGAGTGGATTTGGTAGACGGAAACTGAAAGAAGCCCGTCGTATATATGTATATATGTATATGCATGTGTGTGTGTGTATATGTTTGTGCGTCTGTGTTTGTCCCCCCAACATCGCTTGACAACCGATGGTGGTGTATTTACTTCCCCGTAACTTAGTGGTTCGGCAAGAGAGACCGATAGAGTAAGTACTAGGCTTACAAAGAATAAGTCCTGGGGTGGATTTGCTCGACTAAAGGCGGTGCTCCAACATGGCCACAGTCAAATGACTGAAACAAGTAAAAGAGTAAAAGAGTAAACTATTTAACAGGATTTCGCCTGTCTTTATGTTCTGAGTTCAAAGTTCAGTCGAGGTCAACTATGCCTTTCATTTTTTTCAGGGTCAGCTTAATAAGTATCAGTCGAGCACCGGGGTCGGTGTAATCGACTTATCATCTCTCTGGAAATTGCTGGCCTTGTGCCAGAATTTGAAATCAATATTGGCAGCGGTGAGCTGGCAGAAACGTTAGCACGCCGTGCGAAATGCTTAGCGGTATTTCGTCTGCCGCTACGTTCAAATTCAGCCGCGGTCGACTTTGCTTTCATAAGTACCACTTACGCACTGGGGTCGGTATAATGGACTTAATCCGTTTGTCTGTCCTTGTATGCCCCCTCTGTGTGTAGCCCGTTGTCGGCAGTAAAGAAAAATGAAACGTTAGCAACACCGCACAAAACGCTTAGCGAGATTTCGTCCGTTTTCTCATTCTGAGTTCAAATTCCACTGTGATCGACATTGCATTTCATTTTTTTCTGGGTCGATAAAATAAATACAGTTGAGCGTTGGGATCGATACAATTGTCTAATGCCCTCCCAAAATTGCTGGTCTTTACCAAAATTTTGAACCAATATTAAGATCTTAGACTCGTGATTAAAAGATTGTTGGTTCGATTCGTGTACCGGGCGACACATTGGGCTCTTTAGCAAAGCACTTCACTCTATGTTGCTTCATCGATTCACTCATTTCTACAAAGTAAACATCTATCCAACTGTTTCCAAATCATTTCTACCATGCAATTCCATCATTATCGATCTTGACAATAGAATAACAGACACTATCATGTTGCCATTATACGAAGATGACTTATACAGAAAAACGGTGACTATCTGTTCGACATGTGGATGGGGAAATGGCTGACATATTTTCCTGGCTTCTAGCACACTTTGTGGGTACCTAGGATACCTTCAGAAAGAGTGTCTACTGAAATTCAGGATTGTGTAGGGATGACAGCTTAACAATCAGGTATAACGGGAAAGGTTATGTGTAAGATATATTTTAAAAGGACATGATAGAAATATATCACTATGTAACTTTTTATACATAACATTATACTTATATACATACTTGTACTACCCTACAAAAATACGAACGAGTAAACGGTATATATACACAGGAATTCCAATGAACGTCCAACTACAATGAAAAATCATACAGCAGGCATGTGCAGGGGAGTTCCTCATCTGTCTTCAGACGAGACATTTCCATCAGTATTGCCTCCTTTCAAATACGCTTTCTCTATAACATGTATTAACGTAATAGAGAAATTCACACAGCAGGAGAACTGGGAAGCGGGAAGTAATCTGGTTTTATCAGCCTCACAATATAAATGTGGCCTTGTTCTTTAGTAAGACAAAATTTCTTTTACCTATGTACAAACACAACAATTTTTTAACACTAATAATATGAATGTCAACTATTCTTACCTAGATAAAGTTACTCTATAGCTATCATGCAACTACTTAAATTATATACATAGGTAAATTCTATAAACAACAACCAAACAGAACCTCCTGGCCTTAAAGCCTTAGTGGATTGTATCCTTCCAATGTGGAGATGTATAGAGCAACCATAGCAGCATCTCGTGATATCGTTCAATTAGTCGTCAAATTTACTGCTAAAAGGCAATTAACTAACGACCGTATTATTCATAAATTGTAATACAAATATAATTGAATTTAAACTATATCGAAAGAAACTAACCTTAGAAGCTGGTATACCAGCCTGGCCGTACTCTTGTGACTGAAATCAATATAAGAATAATTGAATGAAAGAACACACAAATAAAATAATACAGTTATATACTACAAAATAAAAAAAAATATATCAAATACCTATGTACAACAAAAAACTCAGTTCCATACATAGATCATGTACTCTTATACATACTTCAACAATCTATGCAAACATGTGTGTGTGTGTGTGTGTGTGTGTGTGTATACATATACATACATAAAATACATACATGCATTCAAACATTCATACATACATATGAATATGTCTATGAATACGTATAACTTGTGTGTACGTTTTCTGTAGACACTAGGCACTATGGCTGACAACCCAACCTGTGTACATGTCTAGATACACATACAGAATTATATATACATGTATATATGTATGCGTGCATATATATATATATATATATATATATATATATATATATATATATATATATATATATATATATATATATATATATATATATATATATGTATAGATACATATATAAACATATATACATATATGTAAACAGTTGGATATATATACATGTATTCGGAAATATATGTGTATATACATACATACATACATACATACATGCATACATACATACATGCATGTGTGTATATACGTATGCATGTATGTAAAAACCCATAAATATTAGTTGAAAGCCTGCAAGCAACATGCCTGATAACAGCAACATGTCTATTTAGTTGCAAAGAAAACAGACTCCCATTGATGAAACTATAATTTCGTGTAGATGCACCATTATTTATTTCCACCTCTTTACAAGCAATTCTTTGATCGCATCTGAAGATCTGCTGACAAGGAAATTGCAGCATATCGAATTAAATCACGTGAACTGCAGGTCAGGCTTTCAATATTCTTGAAGAAACTTCCACAGCTATTGGCCTTTATTTTCTATTGTCGGCATAGCAACAAAATTACTTCTAAATCTAAAATTCTTAAAGATCAAAAGAGATACCTCAGTGACATTTGTGTGTGTCTGTGTATGTATCTGTTGTAGGAATATTTTAAAGCGCTTGCATATGTACTTGCGTATTTGCGTATGTGTACATTTGTGTATACGTCTCTGTTTCAATGTCTATATGTGTTTCTTTTGGCGTGTTTATTTATTTGCCTTGTGTGTGCATTTATGTGTGTATATGCATATATGCGTTTATGTATCCTTTACATTTTTAAATCTTTATAGTTTCATCATACCTTGGTGAATGTAATCCACTGGTTACAGTGCTCGTATAAAGCCAGGCTGTACGTGGCATTGCCCAGTGGACAGTGGCAATCAGTTGCAGCCAGTTAGCTTGACAGCAAGTAGAAGCCATATCTCCCGCCACCGAAATTATTATTTTGATTTAGTGTGAGTCAGTCTGCTGCCACTGGACACTGGACTTACCAATTTTATAATGAACAGTGGCAATCACTTGCAGGCCGTTGGTTTGACAGCATGTGACGCGTGGTCATTGTGATTTACAGTATGTATACTGACCAGTGGACACTGGAATCACCAATGGACATTGTGTGGGTGTGAGAAGAGGAGCGTGTTGTATGACCTGGATTTTTTTCTTTTTTATAATATTGTTGATAGTTGGTCAGTGGTAAACCCAATGTCCAGTATTATTGCCAGTCTGTCTGGACTGGAGGCTTGAACTAATAAATCTAGTGGAGATAATAGAAATATGAAGACGAAAGGTTAACACTGTCTCTGGGGAATGTGTGAAGGGATCAGTACAGATGAAAAGGAAGTTGGTCAATGACCTTGTGAGCAAATCATTAACCTTGGGCTAATATAAACCTAAGGTGCATTGCATTGTGGTTGATGCTTAGTAATAGGTCATCAGTCAAACAATACTCGGATATAAGACCAAAAGTGTTCCATTCGTGACCGTCTTTTTCCTGGGTATTTTAATGTTCAAACTAGTAACTCTGATATATTACGCATCATAATCACAGATGTTGATAAGAGCTTATGTAGTCTTGATCTTTAAGACACACGTCCGTAAATACACGAGGAGAGACTTTCAGGTGAAGAAACATTTATTGTAGTGCTTTTCATAGAAAAGGTGCGCGGTAGCCCCGACCCTGACTCTAGAAATGGCCTGCTGAGATCGAAAAAGGATTAGACAAATTGCCTTGTTTAATGAAATGAAGGTACTAATTCAGATGTTTGGGAGAGCTTATGTAATAATGATATCAAAAGAAGACACAAGTCTATAAGTATTAATGGGAGTTTAGTTAGTACGGATTTCAAAATAGGATGCTACTTCACAGATATAGAAGAGGGTTTATATAATGCCCATATCTAGCATACTAGCACTCAGATGCTGGAGAGGGTTTGATCCTCTGGATCGTCAACAGTATTTTTTTCGATAATACAGTTCATATATTAACTGCAGAATCTGCTTCTATACGACTTCTCCATCATGTCTGATCCTCGCAAAACTCGTTCTAAACGCCTTCCTCAATTCTACTTCCCATAATCTTAACCCTTCTCGACATGTTCTATATGGCATAGTGGTTAAGAGCGCGGGCTACTAACCCCAAGATTCCGAGTTTGATTCCAGGCAGTGACCTGAATAATAATAATAAGATCAGTAAATATAAAGACTTGCTAATAGAAATTGAAAAAATGTGGCATCTCAAGGCGATTACAGTACCAGTGATCGTAGGAGCTCTAGGAATGATAAGAAAAGGTACTGAAACCTATTTGAAAATGATACCAGGCTTACTATCCCTACAGGAAGTGCAAAAAATTGTGTTAACTGGAACGGCGTGTACTAAGAAGAGCATTATCGCTGTGAAAACAACATCCATTTATGAATTTATTTATTAATTTTTTAAATACATATTTTACCTGTGAATTTGCGTGTGTAAACTGGGAATGCATACCATTAGCTTCCCTGCCCTAGGTGTAAGGAAAACACTCGGCGAGAAACGGAAGAAAATTTGAAGAAAGAAGGAAAAATAATAATAATAATAATAATAATAATAATAATAATAATAATAATAATATAATAATAATAATAATAATAATAATAATAATAATAATAATAATATAATAATAATAATAACATTGAAAATTACCTTAGGAATGAGAACCCAGGTTCAAAATTTCCCCAAGACACCTGATGAAGGCTAGGCGGTATATTAGCCGAAACATTGTGTTTACAACAAACAAGATGAGGAAAAATATCCGTCAAAGGTAAATAATGTAAATAAAGTATTTTCCGAATAATTTATTTTATTCACCCTTTGAAGGACGAAAAATAAAGATGATCCAACATTAATGAAATTACAATTTTAACGGATGTAACTAAATACTGCCCTCCATTGTTCCTTTTATCTTGCTGTATTCTACCATACAAAGTGAAACTGTGCAGGAGAAGCGTTAATGAAGAAAGCAGAATATGTCGTGAAGGGTTAAGGTTATGGGAAGTAGAACTGAGGAAAGCGTTTAGAACGAGTTTTGTGAGGATCAGACATAATGGAGAAGTTGTAAGGAAGCAGATTCATTTTGCAATGAACTGCAAACTTAAAGGCACCTTAGGGGCAGCTCGTGGAGTTATAACGAGAGACGGATTAAGTCTACGACCCAAATTAAATCTACCATCCAAATTATTTTAAAGTAGCTGTTACATGTTATAACATATTGGTTTCAAATTTGGACATAAGGTCAGCAATTCCGGGGGAGGGAGCAAATCGATTACATCGTCCCTAATATATAACTGGTACTTAGGTGATCGACACCGAAAGGAAGAAAGGCAAAGTTCACCTCTGTGGAATTTGAACTCAGAACCTAATGACAGAGAAAATGTCGCTAAGCATTTTGCCAAGCGTGCCAACGCTTCTGCCAGCTGACCGCCTTTACATGTTATAGCGTATTATTACACATTTTGCGAGGCGGCGATCTGGCAGAATCGTTAGCACGCCGAGCGAAATGCTAAGCGATATTTCGTCTGTCTTTACGTTCTGAGTTCAAATGCCGACGAGGTCGACTTTGCCTTTCATTCTTTTGTGGTCGATCAAATTAGTACCATTATACGTACTGGGATCGACTTAAACGCTTTCCCTAAATTATATTCTTTGTGCCTATAAGAGAAAAAGATTATTACACATTTTGATAAGGCTTTGATGTCAGAATTTTTTGGAAAGTAGTTCCACCGGGATGAAGTTATGTTGGTGAAAAGGTGAACAGGGAAGATAAAAACCAAGGCGAAAAAGTAGGGGTTACTCATAGTAGGGTCAATTCGAAGAACAGAAACACATATGCATTTGACTGGCTTCGATGGAAATTGTCCAAAACGCAATACCTTGGTGAAGTAGTATAATGTTTATAGTAACACTAGAAGAGCTGAGGGAAGGATACACTGTGACGATGGACAAAATGTTGCAGAACGTTGTAAAGCGAACGGTTTTCCAATCAGACAGATGTATTACATCAGTGTGGCATTAAATTCGTGTAATGTTTATAAAAAACAACGACAGCCGGTTATGTATAACGTTGGGTGTGAATGACAACTAGTCGTAAGAGAAGACGTTCTGTCAATGAAGTGTTTCAAATGTTTTGTGATATGATCAATGTGTGACAGTTTACCATAAACAAAGTCGGAGAATATTTCATTTTCTGTAAAATAATCTTCAATTTAATGATTGCAGTAATTCACACAAACAGTAACAGCAACAACACCGACGACAAAACGGCAACAACAACGAGATTTCACAAAAAAAAGATTGGAAATTAAACAAATACAGCTCTTGACATTAAACAATATTTCAAGTTAATTTATTTTTCTAAAGTGTTCAGTTAGCAATTCTTTTATCGTTCCAGGTCAAGCTATAAATGCCACGAGAAAATCTCGCTCTATAAAAGGGTTAAAGAATAAAACGAAAGCATTGAATCACTAATTGAGATGGACAACACGTGGACGTATGACAGCAATCTAGATATTTTCTCAATTTATCTTCCTTATACTTTACTGAATATTTCCTTTCTCTAATAAATTTATCTCTCGCAAACACACTATTTCTAGCGTCAACACCTCATTTCATTTCTTTCATCTTTTTCAGATCGATAAAATGATCAATCAATCAATTATATGAGAGAAGATGATGATTGTCTCTTCACTGATCAATCATTGTTGATCAATAAATACGTCAGCCTCAGCTTTGAAAAGCTTAAATCGATTTATCACATATCTCCTTTCCTTACCCCACCCCCACTCCTGACCCACCAATGGCCCGCCTCACACTTCAGTGATATTAGCCATAGTTTATCTTGTTTTATACTATAAATCCATTACTTTCCATTCCGTAGTTAATCACCGTAATCGTAATCTTTGAATATAATCACCCACAATCCCCACCATCATCATCATCATCATCATCATCATAACAGTCCACGTTGTCGTCGTCACCATCATAACCATCATCATCATCATCGTCGTTGACGTCTTTGTAACTATATTTAAAGATGATTCCGGGACAGAAAATGGAGACGCGTGGCCCAATGGTTAGAGTATTGGGCACACAATCATACGGGCGTACGTTCGAGCCTTAGACTGGGTAGTGTGTGTTCCCCAGAAAAAAAAAAAACATTTCTTGCCACGTTGCTCCAATTCTCGATATTCAACTGAACCAACGGAGGGCCGAGTGGGGTTCTATATCTCTTGAAGACTGTATAGGCTTCGAGAAAAATCAACAAAAAAAAAACATTGTCAATGCAATCAGGTTAAGCTCACATGCGAATGACGTCCATATTAGCGCAAAAACAAAGCATTAAAGAAACAACACCTAATTTAGCCGACACCATTATATTTTCAGTTCAACTACAGCCAGTATCAAATTAAGCTTTTGTAATTTACTTCGTCACTAAACCTTTAATCTATCCTTCTACATATTAAGGTGGAGGCGCGTGGCTTAGTGGTTAGGGTGTTGAACTCATGATCGTAAGATTGTGGTTTCGATTCCTGGACCGCGCGATGCGTTGTGTTCTTGAGCAAAAACATTTCATTTCACGTTGCTCCAGTCCACTCAACTGGCAAAAATGAGTAACGCTGCGATGGACTGGCGTCCCGTCCACCTGGGGAACACATACGCCATTGAAACCGGGACCATGAGCCTGGCTAGGCTTTAAAAGGGCGCATTTATTTAATTTTTTTATTCTACGTATTAAGTCGGCGAGCTGGCAGAAATGTTAGCACGCCGGGTGAAATGCTTAGCGATATTTCGTCTATCTTTATGTTCTGAGTTCAAATTCCGCCGAGGTCGACTTTGCCTTTCATCCTTTCGGGGTCGATAAATTAAATACCAGTTGCGCACTGGGGTCGATCTAATTGACTGCCACCTCCCCCAAAACTTTCAGGTCTAGTACCTTGAGTAGAAAAAATTCTTCTACATATTCGAAATAGAAAGCAAACATCATTCGAACCTCGCCTTACTATCCGAAAACTTCAAAGGATACGTTGGTTAGTGTACTTTTAAAAAATAAACGAGGTAGTCAACGTTGGAACGTCTATCATAATCGAATTGCTTGATCATGTTGACTTAAGGTGTCAGACAACAATAATAATTATTAAAAAGGTAATATTTATCCCTGCTTAAAAGTAGATGCTGTGTTAGAACATAGGATACTGCATTATTTACCATGTGTGGCCTAGTGGTGCATATAGGCACTCGAGTATACATTGCTAGTGGGAAATAATCGTGCGCTACCTCCGCCGGAACTACCAGATCGGGTGATTTCGGCCTTCCTTTGCTTTCTCAATCGTAGATGTCCGCGGCTAGAGATAAGAGAGATTTCTCCGTTAGCGATATATGCGTAGAATCTCAGTGTCTATTCAGACATTAGTGACGGAAATAGCCAGTGGCGATAAACATTATCTTTTGTTATTAATCCTGCTCCTGTCACTATTAATTATTAATAATAATAATCACTTTTAATTTCATCGAAACAACAGAAATTTTGTTGGGTGGTGTATATAATCAGTTGAAATGAACCTAGAACTTGGCTGGTACTTAATTTTATTAATCTCGAAAGGATGAAAGGCAAAGCTGAGACCGGCGAGATTTGAACTCAGAGTGGGAAGACCCTTAAGAAATACCTTCAGGCATTTTTTTCCAACGCTCTAGTGATTCGCCCAGCTGAGACAAACAGCCACAGCGTTTTTTCTCCATCTATATCAAAATAAGAAATCATTACGTAAGCAATCTGTCAGTTTTGAGGGCTATCATCACGTGAAGAAGAAACGGTAAACTTTCCTGACCTTTACTCTCTTAGTTCAAATCCCGCTGAGGTCAACTTTATCTCTCAACGCTTAGGGGTACTTAAATTACGGGTTCAACACTGAGGAGCCGATTCTACATTTCTTTCTCTCTCTCTCTCTCTCTCTCTCTCTCTCTCTCTCTCTCTCTCCTCTCTCTCTCTCTCTATCTATCTATCTATCTATCTATCTATCCATCTATCTATTTATCTATCTCTCCCTCACCCTCTCACACACATACTTTTTCTTTTTCTCCTTCTTCCCTCGTTTCTCTTCTTTTTAGAAAAAAACTGCCTGCGTTCATAGCCAAGGCGAGATTAGGTTCCACCAGTTTTAAGTGCCCTAAATGCATCATTTCTAACGACGTTGTCCAAAGTTCAGGGCTAAATAAAATATATATATATTTATATATATATATATATAATATATATATATATATATATATTATATATATATATATATATATATATATATATATATATATATATATATATATATATACATGATGTTTATATATATATTCTTTATTTGTTTCAGTCATTTGACTGCGACCATGCTGCAGTACCACCTTTAGTCAAGCAAATCGAACCCGGGACTTCTTTGTAACCTATTAGTTATTCTATCGGTCTCTTTTCAAAACCCGGTAAGTTACGGGGACGTAAACGCACCATCATCGGTTGTCAAGTGATGTTGTGTGTGTGGGGGGCAAACACAAACGCACACACATACACACACACACACATATATATATATATATATATATATATGACTGGCTTATTTCAGTTTCCGTCTACCAAATCCACTCACAAGGCTTTGGTCGGCCTTAGGCTATAGTAGAAGACACTTGCTGAAGGTGCCACGTAGTGGAACTGAACCCGGAACCATGTAGTTTGTGAGCAAGCTACGTACCACACAGCCACTCCTGCGCATATACAGGGATTTCCAAAAACACAATGCGTATATCAGCAATTAGCGTATATGTTTTATTATTGACTCCTTTTGTCTATATGCATTAAATAATATCGCTCTAAACGAGATTTATTAAGCAGTTTTGCTTAATTCCTCCTTTAAATTATGTGTCTGGTGAATTTTGTAAATTCTATTTTATAGCTCAGAATAAATATAAATCTCTTACTTTTAATGCATTCAGAGACTTACCTGTGCCGAAACCTATTAAATATAATCACCTATATTTAATGCAATGTAGTAGAAAATGTATACATTACTTCGAAAAATCGAAATTCTGTAATGTTTTAACGAAATAATCCTTTCTGTTATAGGCACTGGGCCAGAAATTTGGGGGAGAGAGGCCAGTCGATTAGATCGACCCCAGAACGCAACTGGTACTTAATTTATCGACTCCAAAAGGATGAAAGGCAAAGTCAACCTCAGCGGAATTTGAACTTAGAACGCAGCGGCAGACGAAATACCTATTTCTTTACTATCCACAAGTGGCTAAAAGCAGAGAGGACAAGCAAGGACAGACAAACGGATTAAGTCGATTATATTGACCCCAGTTCGCAACTGGTACTTAATTTATCGACCCCGAAAGGATGAAAGGCAAAGTCGACCTCGGCGGAATTTGAACTCAGAACGTAACGGCAAACGAAATACGGTTATACATTTCGCCCGGCGTGCTAACGTTTCTGCCAGCTCACTGCCTTTGTTTTAACGAAATAATTACACCTTTGTCCACACCGCCTTGTTCGTTAGAGTGTGGACGCGTATGTATGAGCGTGTATATATGTGTGTATATGTGTTTGTGAATGTGTGTGTATGTCTTTGTGTGTGTGTGTGCCTTGAATGGTTTTCTGTTTAAACATTGTTGATCGAAAACTTTGCAAAATTTCTGTTGACAATATGTGCATGACTTGATTTTGTGCGGTAAGGAACTTACTTTTCAACCACATGGTTCCAGGTTCAATCCCACTGCGTAGCACCTTAAGCAAGTGTCTTCTATAAGTCTTGGGCTGGCAAAACCCTTCTGAGAGGATTTGGTCGACAGAAACTGAAAGAAGCCCGTTGTATATATATATATATATATATATATATATATATATATATATATATATACATTTACGTGTGTGTCTTAGTGCTCGTGTTTGTTACCCCCCCCCATACACACACACAGAACCACCACCGCTTGACAACCGATGTCGATGTGTTTATTTCTCAGTAACGTTGCAGTTCGGCAAAAGAAACCGATAGAATAAGTACTAGGCTTTAAAAGAATAAGTACACGCACACGCACACAAATACACATACATACACGCAAACATACACACTCACACACACCGCATACACATGCACACACACACACACTCTCGCACACGCAGCACACACACATGCACATGCACACACACGCACACACACAACACACACACACACACTCACACGCAACATACACGTATTCACACACACACACATGCACACTCATACATACACACATACGACACATGTGCATGCACATTCACACGCATATGCACATCCACACGCACATATACACACACATGCACTCACATACACATGCACGCTCACATACATATTCAACACACACATGCACCCTCACACATACACACATAAAACACACACACATGTACAATCACATATACGCTCACATCCACGCACGCACACACACACTCACTACACACGCGTACGTAAAAACTAATAATTTACTCTTGTGTCCATCTAAATTTTCCACTGCATATGTTCCCTGTATCACAACTACTATCTCTACTCATAGACTAACCACAATACTGGAAGCTGACTGGATATTGGATAATCTACGTGCAGCTGCTGGATATACAATATGTATGTATGTTACGGCCATATCACGCTGAAAGCACCGGTTCTCCTACGATCACCGAAGGTAAGCAACGTCGAGCATAGTTAGCACTTAGATGGGTGACCGATTGAGAAACTTAGGTGCTGTAAGCGTCACATATTTTTTTGATATTTGTTTAATGTTATTTGCAGGAGTGGCTGTGTGGTACGAAGCTTGCTTACCAACCACATGGTTCCAGGTTCAGTCCTACTGCGTGGCACCTTGGGCAAGTGTCTTCTACTATAGCCTCGGGCTGACCAAAGCCTTGTGAGTGGATTTGGTAGACGGAAACTGAAAGAAGCCCGTCGTATATATATGTGTATGTGTGTGTGTGTGTGTGTGTGTGTGTGTGTGTGTGTGTGTGTGTGTTTGTCCCTCCAACATCGCTTGACAACCGATGCTGATGTGTTTGCGTCCCCGTAACTTACCAGGTTTTGAAAAGAGACCGATAGAATAGGTACTAGGCTTACAAAGAATAAGTTCTGAGGTCGATTTGCTCGACTAAAGGCGGTGCTCCAGCATGGCCGCAGTTAAATGACTGAAACAAGTAAAAGAGTAAAAGAGTATGTATGTATGTATGTATGTATGTGCCTCTTCTATTTTTTAATTCCTACAAATGCTCCACTGAGGAATGAGCCGTTTCCAACAAAGATCTTTGGGATGTGGTAAACAGAGACAAATTTGTATTTGGAATTTGAGAAAAGTGTTGCATATTTTTACTGTTCCACTCACAGATTGCACTTGTAATGTACGAATAAGCCGGTCGATTTCTTTTTCTTAAAATCCCAGTTTATCCAGATTCTCCTTTAAACATTTACAAACAAAACCTAGTATGTATATATGTACGTATATATGTATATGTGTATATATGCTCATACGCAAATACAAGCTGATAAGGATTGAATGATTAATGTACAATCGTACGTAAACGAAAGAAATGTGTGTGGAGGAAAACTCAGCGCGATTAGTTAAAAGTTTAATATTTATTTTTGAAAGGCAAGTGTTGACATTAATTCGAAACTTTACTGTAGACTGCCTTCGTCACACTATTTGACGATACTTTGAAGTCAATATTCAAACTTTTTCTTGCAAATATGTGTGAATTTCATTTAAAAGATGGAAGTAGAGAGGATAAAAGGAGATATTTAAAGGCGACAAGACTGAACATACAAAGAGCAAAAGATAGATATTGAAATATCTTTTTTTTAATCAGCATCGAAAAATAATTGTAAGATTGAGTCTGGTACAATTTTTGAGAGACTTCGTATCTTTAATATCAAGCTTCCTCCATGCAGCAAACTTGCAGAATGATTAGAACACCGGACAAAATGCTTAGTTGCATTTCATTGGTCTTTACGCTCTGAGTTCAAATTCTGCCGGGATCGACTTTGCTTTTCATTCTTTCAGGACTTACAAACAATAAGTCTTGGGGTCCATTTCTGCGACTAAAATCCGTTAAGGTTGAGATTCATCGTGACACAGAGTGTGACAAGGCTGGCCCTTTGAAATACAGGTACAACAGAAACAGGAAGAAAGAGTGAGAGAAAGCGTTGGTGAAAGAGTACAGCAGGGGTCACCACTACCCCCTGCCGGATCCTCGTGGCGCTTTTAGGTGTTTTCGCTCAATAAACACTCACAACGCCCGGTCTGGGAATCGAAACTGCGATCCTACGACTGCGAGTCCGATGCCCTAACCACTGGGCCATTGCGCCTCCACACTAAGTAAATAAGGTACTAAACTATCACGCCTTTCCATAAAGACCAAACAAAACCCTAAATTTATTTTCAAAAGAGGAATATTATTACAGGGTTTCTCGTAATGGGAGCCAGGACACCTCCTGGAGTTGACTGTGAGAATAGAAAAGAGATCGCAAAAACTGTTATGTTTAATAAAATTATAAAGTTTCCCAGTTTTTTTATCTTGTTAAATGCTAAATTGAAAGAAAGCAAAGGATCCAAATTCCATTTTGTCATCTCATTAATCAAAAGGGAGGAAATGTCAAAGGTGACGGAATCATTACATCGTCATAAAAATATAATTTATATATCAGTTCCAACTGCTTAGCATCTAAGTTCAAATCTCGCTGAGGTCAACTTTGCCTTTCATCTTTTCGAGATCGATAAAATAAAGTACCAGTCAAATACTGGGGTTGATAGTACTGGCTAATCTCTACACCTCCAAATGCATGCCACGGAATCAGAATTAGAAACAATCTAGAGAGAGAGAGAGTGGGAGAGAGTATTTTTGAGGGACCTGTCGATTGTCACTTTGAGACCTGACCCATGATTATAACGCCTTCGGTTTTCGATATGAGAAACGAGTCTCCTACAGCAGGATTTGAACTTAGAACGTAACATAATACCATATGTCTAACAAGCTTTACCTATCATTTAACTTCACAAGGTTATTTAAGTGCAGCTCTCAGAATAGTTTAAGTGCACATGAACTGGTGTGGGAATGAGGGTGGGGACATCTTGGTGTAAAGGCCCCAATGATTTCTTTGTTTACAATTCAGGGAGTTCAAAGGATATAAAATGGGGATATACGGTAAGTGATCTCATCGGTAGTAAATGAATGGCGCTAGTTATTGATGTGTTTTAGAAGTAGCAACTGCGTTGTTATTTTTGTCCATTTTGGGGCGGGGGGATGAGGAGGGTGGACTTCTTTTAATGTTATCTACTAACCTGCATCGATATTGCTTACAAACTGCCTCGACTATAAACAACAACAACAACAACAACAACAACAATTATAATGATGATGATGATGATGATGATTCTGTTTTTTCTATAAAATGGAAATAGAAAAGACATTAAAAAAAATATAGCTAAATGGTCCAGAGTTCGGTTGGTTCCGATCCGGAAATGACACGAAATCATGTAAGTTGATTTCAAACGATAGAAATTAAAAGGTAATATGTAATTTTATATCACCGACATGCAAAAGTAAAAGAAGTACCATTACACACACACACACACACACATACAAACACACACACACATACATACATACATACATACATACATACAACATACATACATACATACATACATACATACATACATACATACATACATCTTGCTATAGTATGTGAAACTGAGGGATGCATAATAAATCAGCAATTCCACTATTGAATGCTACGTATAGCATTTTGGTTCGTTTTATTATTCAAATCAGCCCATAAAATTATAAAGTGTTCAGTCGAATGCATCGAACCGTTACCGGTTAATGCAAAGGGCTTAGTAACTCTATATCTCACAGAACCCTTATTTTTTTTGATTTTCCTTTTAATATTGTTGTTTTACATATACATATATATATACACATATACAGATATATATACATATATACTATATACATATATATATATATATATATATATATATATATATATATATATATATATTTATATGTTATAGTTCCCAATCAATTGAACATATGATCAAGGAAGGGATCGATACAGCAGCGTTCGTGTGAGGAAACGAGAAAACGCCTCGTTGTGATTCATCAATTTCATTGTCCTTCCCTCTGTCCCCATCTTAGGACATCCTAATACATACATCACACATACATACACACACACACACACGCAGTTACATATTCACACACACACTCTCTCTCTCTCTCTCCCTTTCTCATATATATATATATATATATCATTATTTCTCAGTACAGGTGTTTATGATCTCAACGAAATTATTCTGTTAGAGAGTTTACTAGATAATATTACAGCAGATTACTCACCTATTCTGGGTATTGATGAGAAATATGTTCAAATTATCATCTCCTATTCCTCCTTCCATTCACAAACGATAGATGCAAACGATGATAAGCAGATGATAAGCGTTTTGGCTTTTTTATATCTTATTTTTTATTTTTCTTTATTCTGTAAAAAGTACCATTGACCACCTAGTAACATTTCAGCTGAATTATGGATTCCATAAACTACTCAGTCTATGAAAAAACCGTTGCTTAGAAACAGTATTTAGAAGGAGGAATCCTCCAATGAACGTTTCATTGTGACAAATCTAAAATTAATCGCAGTTTTGGGGGTGTTTTTTTACACTGCTGTGCTTTCTATTCTTCTCAATGAATGTCACGTCCAAAATGGAGAAGTTTTCCCCAGGTCTGCAATAACTAGAGTGAAGAGATTAATGAGGAATTAATGAGATTTTTCGAATAAGACTCAAGGCAAAAATCTTCCATATTCATCCCATGTTTTATAACATGTTTTTCTTAATACACCTACTTTAAAAAATGACCTAATCTCACAAGAATTGGTTCGATGTTTTAATCTATTTCCTGTATTGTGCTATTGATCTGGAAAGAAATCAATAGTGTAGTTGGGACTACTAAACATTTCTGTATCGGATAAATCTATTAACCCCGTTTCAGCCATAGATTTTGATATACATGCTAAGTACGTTGATTCTCAGGCATTTACAATCGCGACTCCTTTTGGCGATTCAATAATTTTCATTGATCTTTTTGTCCATTATTTCATCGGGGTGTACTTAACATTTGAAGCTTTCTAGCGGAAATATTCCTCAGGCTTTTATTTATTTATTTATTTATTTATTTTTAAGTAAATTTGCAGGAGGTCTTTAGCGCTTTGCATCATCAGGACCACTTTGTTGCATATGGAAAATTACAGGCTTGGAAGATGTTGATTTCTTAATCTTTTCAGAATTCTACTTTGACCCAATTTGTGTTACCCCCTGTAGGATATGATTCGCAGACTTACAAAACATCTTTCACTTTCAAGAACTCAGATACAAGATATTTCTCTGAATTCTTAATAATAAACAACTTCTTTTTAGTTTCTGGTTCTGGAGAAAGGAGCAGTGTCCATTGATCTTCGCAAAGCCTTCCGAGAGAAATGAACTTGATTCAGTTAATGATGAGTTTAGACAATTGTTGCAGGTGAAAATCTAGAGAAAAGACGAGTAGAGTGAATATTCCAGGGGGTTGATGTTCTGGTGGGGAAAGGCAAAACGTAATGGTTAGCGTGGGGTCGGGAATTGACATAACAATAGGGATGCGATTGGGAGAGACGGGGTTTCGGCAGTACCAGAGTGTTAGAGATAAGTGCATTTTCAGCTCCGGGGAGCAGATGCCATTATAGTAACGATAGAAAAGATACAGAGAGAAAACTAAACACATTTTTGTTTGAGGCAGGAGTGTGTCCGTAGTGACCGACTACTTCTCAGTTGAGTGGGCCCTCTCTGGACGGGATCCAGGATGACTGTGTCATAGCAGAACTGATATCTCGACGTGAGAGCAATACACCATCGTGGGACCCGATAATTTATAAAATATGAAGAAATCAAACACCGTTCAATCGAAATATTCATGGAAGATTCACGCATTTACGTTGAACCCGTATGTTTTTCTTTAATTACTCAAGCCGAAACAATTTAAATTCATTAAAATATCAACATCCTGTTTGGTCATTGGATCATGTTTGGTCAATCGCTAACGTGAATTATTGGGTTGTCCGGAAAGTTCGTTCCGATTTATAGTAGCTTACCTTTAGACTTATTTTAGAACATGGTTGAGTCCATAAAATAAGATTTGACTACATTTCCATTTAGAGCACAGTTTAAGCTATCTTTTCGTGGAAGAAGGTTTATGTTCCTATAACCTGTGTTAATTCTGTAACACTTTAAAATGGAAGTTAAGAAAGTTCATTTTCGGCACTTGATGCTTTAGAAACCAGACAAAATTTGCTGCAGCTCGGCTGGGGTGTGCTACCCCACCCTCCGTATTCACCAGATATAAACGTGCCAAAGAGAAGGGGAGCAAAGAGAGGAAGAGAGAGTAAGAGAACTGTGACCGCAGGTTAATAGGGGAAAGTGAACATTGATTCAAGAGGAGCCAAAGGATACGACTCGGTGCAAGAATAAATAGCCAAATACGAATAGGAAGGATGTGGTATAAATTTTTCGGAGTGTTTAGGGGGAATGTTTTTGTTTGTGGTTATTTTTATTCTTTGAGCGCACAGGAATTGGATGTCCCCTTCAATTCTCTTCTATCAGGTAGCGTGCTACTATTGAGGTTGATCAAGGGAAATACTTGAAAACCTTCCGACGGACTTCCCACGCATATATCACTGTTTGTTCGCTTTTTTTTTTCTGGCATTCACATGAGGCAGAGGTTTAAGCCAGAACCAACAAAGACGAAGCTGATATCACAAAGCATGTCTTTCGGCTCTCTAACTTCCTGCCAATCCACGCTCCTGCTAGGGATACATTATTTATTTCTGGATATAGAAAGAACGAAAGGCTAAATGAATCCAGGCGTGATTTGAACTCAGAATATTGAAAGCATGTGCCAAATACAGCCAATCTATCTAACTCTGCTAAATAGACATCATGTCGAATACAAAACAAAATAAAAAAAAAATGGAAACTACTCGAGCGTGAATTGAACCAGAGTTACAGAGTTGCTTTATCAGGATGATTATTGTTAGTTAGCGGTGATAGCGGCGCTAATTCCATTTGACTCTGTCGAAAGGTGACATCAAACATAATTTGATTTATAAGAATGACATTTCGTCTTCTATTTTCCTGTTAGCAGCTTTCATGTTTTTGCGTCGATGGTTTTTGTCATTAGTTATCATAGAATACATGCTTATAATGGAGGTCTACTCCATATTGTTGTCGTTGTTTTCATTTTCGTTGACAGTGTTGTTATTACTGTTTTTTTTTGTTTTTTTTTATTTTGTTGTTACTGCTGTTTTTTTGTGAAAATCTTGCCGCAATTGTTGATGTCAACGTGTTTGTAATGTTTTTGGTTATGTAGTTCTTAATATAATGATAATAATATTGTCAAAATCTTGTTGTTTGTTGTTAACGTCTTTCAGTTGCTATTAATGTCTTTCTGTTTTGGATGTTGTTGTTGTTGTTGTTGCTATTGCTGCCAGTGATGTCTCTATGGTAACAACAAGCAGTCATGATCTTGAGTTAGGCTTTTAGTATAGAGAAAGCAAATTTGGTTGAAGCAAATGACCAAAAGTGAAATAATGAACAGAGTATAAGCGGAGGGGACGGAGAGGCAGAGAAAGAGTAATGATAGAGAGAGAGGGTGAGGTAGTGATAGACAGAGTGTGTAAAGAGATAATCTGAACAATAACAGAAGTAATGAGATCGTGTGGGCGTATAAGAGAAAAGAAGAGGAAAAGTAACAAAAAGCGGGGCGTGTCAAAGAGAAGAAGGGGAGCGAGAGAGAAAGAGAGAGTAAGAGAACTGTGACCGCAGGTTAATAGGGGAAAGTGAAAGACTAAGAATGATGCAAAATAGAAGAGAAGGAAAAGGAGTGAGCGGGAGGGAGGAAGGGAGGGAGGAAGGGAGGGAGGGAGGGAGGAGGAAGGGAGGGAGGAGGAAGGGAGGGAGGGAGAGAGATAAAAATGAATGATAAATGTGATAACGATTAGAGAAATGGGTAAAGTGAAAGTGGTTGCGAAATGGGATAAGTATATGAAGAAAGGATTGAGTAGGAGTAAGAGGAAGAGACAGAGAGAGAGGAGGAAGAGAAAGAGAGAGGGGATAGAAAGAGTAGAAAAGAGTGAGAAAGAGATAGGGAGAGGAGAGAGAAAAAGGGATAGGGAAGAGAAAGAGAGACGGAAGAGAGAGACGGAAGAGAAAGAGAAAGAGAGAGAGAGAGAGAAAAAGAAACGATATAGAATTGGGGGTAATTACTTTGGTATGAAAACTAAAATCAATATCCAAGAGAGAGAGAGAGAGAGAGAGAAGAGAGGAAGAGAGATTGAGAGCGCTAGAAAGCGTTATAGAGAGGGTAAAAGAGAAAGAAGACAGCAGTGAAAGCCAACTTCTTCTTGACAAGCAACAGCAGTAATTTTATTCAGCTGAATACACGTCATTGATTGGTTGAAATTACCGAAGTATGACAACTTTAACGTGAAATAACTTCGTAAATATAAGTTTTTTCTCAAAAATGCTAAGAGTAAAAGATGTTTTATATGACACATTCTACCAGCGTCCGAAGTTTGAAAGTGTTTAGTTACAAAAAATTATTTTTTAAATCTGTAGGTCAAAAGGTAAAGACCCCTGATTTCTATATTTTGTAATTAACCAATTCTCGTTTTTATAAGTTTAGTATGATGAACTTTTGATACTATAATTATTTCAAGGATATTTATACTGGACGTCCTGACATTTGGCATCCTGTGTCGTACAAATAATCTAAGGGAATAGAATCGTTTTTCGAATATGATTTTGAATTTTCCATCTCGAAATATGTTCTTTATAGACAGTGAAGTGTGTTTGTTAATTTACCTCAGTACATGCTGAAATAATTTGATTATAAAATGTTTGTAATTTACTTGTGTGATCAGAAAACAGTGACGCGATGCAATAACATCATTTTCTATTTTCATGAAGAATTTTAAATGACATATATTTAATTCAATAAATATTTTAAAACCAACAAAATTTTAAGAATTTTAACTTTCAGGTTATTTTAAAATCTAAATCCCTATAAATATAAATTCGTCGTTACTAATATCACTAAATTATTGTTTTAAGTTGAATTTTACAGTTATTTTCAAAGTAATACTTTCGGGGTTCTTTTGTGGGGTAAGGGACTTTTTTTGCTGAAAATATTACCGCCTTATAGATACATAGCTAGATCTGTCAAAGAACTTGAAAGGAATCATTGCGGCGATAACACTTCCTGAATGCAATGACGTGTGTCGAAAAATGAATGAAACTATAGAAGATGAGCAATCCTCTAAAACAGCAAAACACAGGAAGTGCAACAAGACTTTTTTTATGTCAATATCGACTAACTATTGCTCTTAGGTACGGAGAGCGCCGTCCTGTCTGCTTAGTTGGCACCAAATAGTTTGGGAATTAATGCATGAAACTCGCTAATTTTTTTTTAATTCTTCACTTTTTAGACATGCTAGCTATGCTGACAAATCTTTACCATTTATATTTTATTTCATCTATTTGTTTTATTTATTTGGTTTGAAAATGTTTTCTTTATATTTGAAAGTCCAAGGTAACATTAAAAAGAAAAGAACACATTGGTTCAAGAAAATTATTAAAAGCATCATACGAAGGAGAAAGTCCTTTAAATGGACGGACTCTAATGTGATATCTGTGTTTAAGTACTGATGGTGCGATTTCAATGATGGTAAGAAAGTAGGGTTTCAAGCTATTGTTAAATCTGGGAGCTAATCACCTACTACATGCATCAAAGGACCAGACTAATATAATTTCAAGACGCCAGTTAAAATTACCCTCTTCAGAAGAAGTCACGCAGTTAATAACCGTCTGCTCACATATTTAAGGCAAAACATTAGATTTGATTTCATCACGCCTTTACTGTATTCAGAAGCGTAATGGATGTCAATGAGACAAGCTTTGTTGTCTAGTAAACTTGAAAAAAGAAGTATTGTTGGTTATATCAAAAATCTTGTAGAACCTTTTCATAATGTGCATTAGGTTTGCAAATTATGCTGTTAGTCATAAATATTTGAGAAGATTAATGGCCTTTATATGTCCCTACAAAGGGAGAAAACAAGCATTTTTACTTTGAAAAGTAAAATAGAAGTGTTCATAAACAAAATAAACTTACAGAAACAAACAATAGAAAATAAATAATTTAAAATGGTTTATGCATTGATAATACTGTCTTTGAAAATAATTTGACTCTAAATTCATTTAAGCAGAACGAAATCGAGCACTTTGTACATATGCATTAATAGTTCCGCAAATATTTTCCGCTACACATCGACAATTGTATTCTATATTGGATCCAGGAGGTATTCATAGTGGTAACAGAACAAGCATTGTTTTGGTTGAATGTGGAATCAAGACTTCCATTACTATCTGAATTAACAATGGCAGTTCTTCCAACATTTTCATCTATATTTATGAGAATCTCCATTTTCAGTTTAACGACAATAAAGACAAAATGGCGCTTAACTATTAAGAACGTAAAAATTCCCTTAAGAATCTCAGACAAATATCAAGCCACATTTTAATGTTTTGATCTGAAACAAGCACACCCATCCAACTAATGATATTCGTATAATAAATTTTTGTTATTTAGTAATATTTTTAGATTTATATTTTCTTAGCTTTTGGTTGTTATAAGTAGTTCTGTTTAATGCATAACACACAGGTTATAAATACTCGTTGTTCATTTCTACCTTTTGAATTTTATAATAGTTTAGTATTATAAGAGAATTGCGAGAAAATTCGTCTGGAAAATGTAGTCGCGAGGGAAATAAGTTTCAGTAACAATGATGTAAATGACAAGAGAAAAAATAATAGAGAGAGAGAGAGAGACTGATTGTTCATTATAGAAGAGGGACACATGGGTATTCTGAATAACTGACAGGTTGACACAGAAACAAGCTGAAAGACACATATTAACAATCGAAATATCGAAATGGCAGACGATACGCACACAGACTGTCAGACAAAGAGCCAGACAAATAGAAAGGTCAACAGAGATAGCTAAAGTGACACGAACGCACGCACACACACACACACACACCACACACACACACATATATATATATATATATATATATATATATATATATATATATATATATATATATATATATAATACGTAAGTATAAGCATATACGTGGAGGCGCAATGGCCCAGTGGTTAGGGCAGCGGACTCACGGCCGGAGGATCGCGGTTTCGATTCACAGACCGGGCGTTGTGTGTGTTTATTGAGCGAAAACCCCTAAAGCCCACGAGGCTCCGTCAGTGGGGGGGTGACCCCTGTTGTACTCTGTCACCCCAACTTTTTCACACTCTTTCTTCCTGTTTCTTGAGTAACGCTGCGATGGACTGGCGTCCAGCTGGGAGGAACACATACGCCATAGAAACCGGGAAACCGGGCCTATGAGCCTGGCTAGGCTTGAAAAGGGCGCATAGATAAATAAATAAAAATATACACATAATAAATATATATATACATATACGTATGTATATATATATATGTATGTATTTGTGTGTGCCTGAGTGTGTGTGTGTAACTAATCGGTTTGGCGAGAGAGACCGCTAAAATAAGTACCAAATTTAAAAAAGTAATTACTGGGGTTATTTCATTCAACTAAAAGTTCTTCAGGGCGGTGACTGAAACAGGTAAAATATGAAAGCTAAAAGATATCCGTTTAATATTAACTGTAAAAAAAAGTACTCAATACCAAAGCAGGGGTTAATAATATATTCTATTTTGGTCTCACGTGAGTTTCTTACTACTTTGAGTTTTGTCCGCGGCTGCACTGGGTCTTTAGGTAAGTTATGACTTATGTGGAACATCTTATATGGTATACGTGGGTTAAGACGTTGCACACTCGTATCTTGCTTGAAGACTTTGTGACCCAAAGGCGAAACTCGGAGTAGTAAAACACTAACTAGACAACATATATAATTACGTCTCTCTAGTCTACCTCACTTTTTTTTCTTTTTTTATGATACTCCCTCGTTCTCTTCTCAAGAACAAATCATTCTGACTTCTGAGATACAACATCATTCCTTAGCTGCGTCACACGAACTGAACATCGCTGACACAACGAGCAAAAGAAACAGTTGTAATCCTGTAAGCGAACATACACCACGATTCGCTCCTGCTGTAAAACGCATCACCAGCTCTCGAGAAACCATTTCTGGGTGGTATGGGTATTCAGTCTCCAGCTTAACATCGCTACACTGAACATAGAAGACTTTAGATGACCTAAATTTATTTCAGTGGAGGCACATGGCCTAGTGGTTAGAGCAGCGGACTCGCGGTCGAGGGATCGCGGGTTTGAATCTCGGGCGATGTGTGTATTTACGAGCGAAACACCTAAGCTCCACACGGGTCCGGCAGAAGGTAATGGCGAACTTCTGCAAACTCTTTCGCCACAGCTTTCTCTCACTCTTTTCTCTTGCATCTTGCAGCTTACCTGCGACGGACCGGCACAGGAAACCGGAAAACCGGCCCTTACGAGCCACGGATAGCTCAAGAATGACAAACAAATTTATTTCAAGTATTAAGTCCAAGTCACTGAGTGAGGAAAACCCACTTCAGCCTACTTTCTTAACACTACTATTACAAAGGAGCCAGTGAGGGAGCCTCTATGTGATCAGTTCTTAAAAGCAGCAACCAAGTTTCCTCAAATCAAATTGTGGTGACTTAGGAACATCATGATGGATAAAATATGTGCCTGGTTTCCCTGCAAATAAGAAAATGAACGGTCACAAAATGACTACCTTTGATTATACATCTATTTGATCAAGATTCATATGACATTGAATAATAACAATACGTTCGCTTCAAAAAAGTTTCTTTGGAATTGTTCTTCCTCCTATGCTATCCATGAGAAAGTTGTCACCATTTATTCCCTTACAACCATTTCGAATACTGTGATACCTCGCAGTACGAATTTAATTCATTCCATGACCGAGCTCGTATTGCGATGTAATCGTTTTACAAATCAATTTTTCCTCATAACTAAAATATAATTAATCCGTTCCAGCGCCCCAAAACCGCTCGAAAATAATTCTTTATGGGGTTTCAAACAGAACAGATGTAGTTACAAGTGAAATGAAAAGTATAAAAGAGAGGATACAAAAGGAATATGTAAACTGGTTTTACTCTTTTACTCTTGCTCTTTTATTTGTTTAGTCATTTGACTGCGGCCATGCTGGAGCACCACCTTTAGTCGAGCAATCGGCCCCAGGACTTATTCTTTGTAAGCCTAGTACTTATTCTATCGGTCTTTTTTGTCGAACCGCTAAGATACGGGGACGTATACACACCAGCATCGGTTGTCAAGCGATGTTGGGAGGACAAACACAGAGATGCAAACATATATACACACATACATACACACACACACACACATATATATATTCATATATATATATATAATATATATCTATATTATATATATATATAATATATATATATATATAATATATATATATATATAAAATATTATTGAGACAAAATATGATATGACAGCGGATGATATTCCCTAATATTTATTATTATATATATATATATATATATATACGACGGGCTTCTTTCAGTTTTCGTCTACCAAATCCACTCACAAGGCTTTGGTCGGCCCGAGGCTATAATAGTAGAAGACACTTGCCCAAAGTTCCACACAGTGGGACTGAACCCGCCAGCTACTTACTACACAGCCACTCCTGCGCCTATAGCCACTCTTGAATTACCTTAAAGATGGGACGATTTGTGCGCTCGTACTGTGGATTTCCGCTCTTCAAGACAAAAATTCGCACGAGTCTCGGCTCGTACAGCAAACTACTCGTACAATGGAGCATTCGTACTGCGAGGTTCTACTGTATACACAAAATAATCGTAAACATAAAATCACTACATTTATGATAGAATGTTAGCGCTGGTATCTGTGCGGGAGTGGTTGCGTCTGTGCGTATTTGTTTGAGCATGTGTATTTGTTGCATGCTTGTACTAATGGGGATTGTATTTACGACTTGCTT
This sequence comes from Octopus sinensis, assembly GCF_006345805.1. Lineage (NCBI taxonomy): Eukaryota > Metazoa > Mollusca > Cephalopoda > Octopoda > Octopodidae > Octopus > Octopus sinensis. The sequence continues at coordinate 48,414,354 of NC_043006.1, forward strand.
CACTTACAATTTCTCCTCTTTCCCGTCACCTCGCCGGCACCACAATCAGTCTCCTGTCATCCTTATCCATGCCTCTCTACAGACGCTCACCGTTCATCAACAGTCGCTGTCATCATCCGCTGTCATTCACCCTCACCCTACATTGCTTGCCAGATATCGCGTTAACAGTCATTACTAGTTCGTCTATGGCCGTCATTGATCGTTACTTTCCGTTACCACTTGATATAGCATTGCCATCGGTTCTTGGCTGCCGCCACATGCAATCAGTAGTGTTGTTACTTATACGTATATCGGAGCAGAAACATATAACGATAGGGAACGTAAATTTCTGTGTGCGTGTGTGTGTGTGTATGCGTGTGTGTGTGTGTGTTGTGTGTGTGTGTGTGTGTGTGTGTGTGTGTGTGTGGTGTGTGTGTGTGTGTGTGTGAAAGAGAGAGAGAGACAGTCAAGGAGAGGAGGAAGAGTAGTGGTTGTAGTTATAGATATTTTCGAAGCCAAAGTAAAAAGGCAATGGAGGATAGTGTGTAAGAGATTGAGAGAGAGGGAGAGAGAGAGAGGAAAAATGGAAAAAGAGAAAGAAAGAAAGAATGAAAAAAAGAAAGAAAGAAAGAAAGAAAGAAAGAAAGAGAAAGAGTGGTACAGACAGAGAGACACAAGCAGAGACAGGGAGATAGTGATAGGTTTAGAAAAGAGGAAGAACGTTAATAAATTTAATAAATGGGTAAGACTATAGTGTGAATGGTAGATAGAAGTGAAGGGGATAAACGAGTGACAATAGATAGGTGAGATATATAAGGTGAATGAGATTTCGAATAAGTGACAGAGAAAGATAGAGAGAGAGAGAGAGAGAGAGAGAGAGACAAAAAGTAAGCGGTGAAGAGAAAGAGTAAGAGTGATAAGTTACCAGAGACAGAGCGGAGTAGTGATACACAGGTAAAGAAATAAAAAAAAACTAAGAATAAAAAAAACACGCAGGGAAACATTTAAAGGGGAAAAAACTAAAAAGAAAAGGGGAGAGGAGGAGGGATAAAATGTGAGGAGGAAGAGAGCAACAGTGGATAAAGAAGAACGAAAAAAATAACATATCAAGAGAATGTCGGCTGCTAACGATAAAAGGGAAAAAATATATAATGTCAGACATTTTGAGACATTTGGCGATAATACAGCGAATTTGGAGGAAGGTGTGTCGAGAAATCTTTACAAGGAATCACAGAATGACACAGTAAACGGTCAGAATCAGCTATATCTTTCCTTGGAAGGGTGGAAATGCGACGAACTTTAAGAGATTTATTCCTCTATGAAGAAAGTAGAGAGATGTCTTGTGCAATGATAAAACGTGACTAAATTCTGTCGGTTCTATGATAGTTTCTGATTATGTGTGTGAGAGTGCTTCTATGTATGTATGGATGGACGGCTGTATTTTTTTAGGTTTTCAATTACTTGAATTCTTCTAAAGAAAGAGTCGCACTCTCACAAAAAACACAGATCCATCGCTGAAATTTGGACGACAAAATCACTAGTTTTAACATACATGTTAAACTTCAAAGAAGTTTTTCATAGTTTTTCTGTTCCGCTACCGAGTTGTATTTGTAAAGTATGTATCAGCTGGTCTTTTAGTATGTATGTTTAGGTTTGTGCATGTATCTGTGAATGTATTTAAATATCTATGTACAAAAGCAAAATTACGTTTGAATATATATATATCACATATGTGGTTATGACGATCGCTTTGCTATCATTAGGTAACGAGTGCGATTTTCATCCATAGTATTTCATACTGTGCCTTCTGAAAGGACTGCAAAGGACAGAGACTGAATGAGACCCATTCAGTGAAAACTTAATTAGGATAAGATTGTAATTAATTTACACGTAAAATTAAAAAGTAGTGACATAATGGTGTTTAGGATCTTTACCCTTTGAACGGCAGATCGAGAAATTAATTTAATGTAACTAAACATTTTCAAACTTCGGACACTGGTAGAACTTTATTCAGCTGAATACACGTCGTTGATTGGTTGAAATTACCGAAATACGACAATTTTAACACGAAAAAACTTAGAACATATAAATTTTTCTGAACAACACTAAGAGTAAAAGATATTTTATATGACACATTCTACCAGTGTCCGAAGTTTGAAAGTGTTTAGTTACAAAAAACTAATTTCTCAATCAGCCGTTCAAAGGGAAAAGATCCGGTGTTTATTTTGTTTTTACCTTTTCTATTTTCATTTACAAGGTTAAGTGTGGTCACCGCAGAGTGTCAAATTGGAGACGGAACACGTAGCAATCCAGCGCCACTACACAAAGATTGACTCGGTGCAATAGATGAGCTACTGGGAGAGTCTAAAAGAACTGAAGATGTAGTCCCAACAAGAAAGACGAGAAATACATACAGTGATATTCGTACGGAAAATCCTGGAAGGTCTAACTCTCAACCGTGGAACTGAAAATTCTACCAGCCCCCGAACTGAGCGACACAAACAGTCCAAAAGATTTACTTTTCTCTCTCTGGAATAAGGACCCAGTGCTGTAACAACATGGGCTTCAAGAACCCATGACTATTCAACTTTCTACCAAAACAATCTCTGAGATCTGAAAGGTGTAGATGTGGAGGTGTTCAGGGAACGCTCGGACAAATTCTTCTCTGAGATAACAGATGAGCCCACATCGCCACAAGGGACAGAAAGGAGAGCAGTTCCATCCAACTCGCTACTTCTCCAGACACAATACAGGAGAGAAGACCAATCACATTAAAAGGCGATGACCCAGAATGGCCTCAGGTTCTGGCTGAAAGTAGTGAAGAAATAATTTTTTTAAATGTTTTTTTCTTTAATATTTAAATTTGAAAGGTTATTATATATTAGATATCTACAAAAATATATTCGTCGTGACTAAAGTTAGTTATCCTTTTAGTTTTTTTTACAATTATTTTTTAAATATTTTATATATATATATATATATATATATATATATATTATATATATATATATATATATATATAAATTAGAAAAAAAATCACCTTTTATCAATTCATTATATTTTGTGAAATTTGACTTAGTATTTCTAATTGAATTTTTCCCTGTAAGTTTGGAATAATAGTCCCTCATATTATATATATATATATTATATATATATATATATATATATTATATATATATTGTCTCCATAGAATAGAAAAAAAACCTCCTTATAAAACATAGTTAAATCGGTTAAAAAATCTCAACCATAAACATTGCTGCAGTAATAATTTCCGGAGGACCTGGATGGGGGTAACATACAACGGAAAATTGGCGAAACTCTAGAAGCTGAGTAATTCTGTAAAAAGAAAAAGAAAAAAAGAGGAAGCGAAAGGAGTCTCTTTTTTTTTAGCACTATCGATTGCTCTAAGGTATGAACCGTGCTTTCCTGTCTGCTTATTTAGCAAGCGAATATTTTGGAAATGAATGCACGAAACCTGCCAAATTATAAAGACTTCATACTTTTAGACATTATTCCTATACAAGTAAACCTTTAGCATTTTTATTTTTGCTTTATTTTTACTCTTTTACTCTTTTCTTGTTTCAGTCATTTGACTGTGGCCATGCTGGAGCACCACCTTTAGTCGAGCAAATCGACCGCAGGACTTATTCTTTGTAAGGCTAGTACTTATTCTATCGGTCTCTTTTTGCTGAACCGCTAAGTTACGGGGACGTAAACACACAAGCATCGGTTGCCAAGCGATGTTGGGGAGACAACACTGACACGCAAACATATACACACACACACATAAATATATATATATATATATATATATATATATATATATATATATATATATATGCATATATACGAGGGTCTTCTTTCAGTTTCCGTCTACCAAATCCATTCACAAGGCATTGGTCGGCCCAAGGCTATAGTAGAAGACACTTGGCCAAGGTGCCACGCAGTGGAACTGAACGCTGATACATGTGGTTGGTGAGCAAGCTACTTACTACACAGCCACTCCTACGCCTATATTTATTCATTTTGAAAATATTTCTAGCATATTTCAAAGTCCGTGAAAATTTAAAAAAAAACAAAACAGCCATTGGTTCCAGAAAAATACTTCCGAGCATCGTATGAAGCTTTATATAATTAATTCAAAAATACACAATATATCTAACAGAATTGGCGAAAAATCTGTAATGCTAGCGACACCGAAAAGATAACAAAATCATATGCGGAGAAAGCAATGCGAAAGAAAGAAGAAAAATTTCGATGTCAAATGTTATAATAATGAATTGTAGCGAATTTCATACTGAATCTCGTAACATATAATGGCGGTGCCCCAGCATGGCCACAGCTCGTGAGCCGAAACTAGATAAAATGAAAATGAATATAAGGCACCCTTTGTCTATAATAGCCAAAGATGAAGCGAATCTTTGTAATATGTAAAAAGATTTGATGGGCAAAAGATTTGCAGGATCTACGTCTGACTGAGGATATTTTGAAGGCTAGAAGTACGGAACACTCAACAATGATTATTCAAAAATTAGGACAACAACTGGAATGCTCATTGTCACAATCGACGGAGATCCATTTAACTAACAAGTTTGGTAAATTTTTTGGTGTATGTGTGTGTGTCTGAGTGTGTGTGCATACATGCTGCATACAGACACACGCACTCACTCTCTCGCGCTCAATCTCTCTCTCCCACACACACGCACACACACACACACATATATATATATAATCCTTCCTTCTATAGCCACAAGGCCCGAGTTTTTAATGCAACCAACACAAGTAAGCTTCTTCTGTACTTCTCGTATGATTTATGTCACACTCTCTTGAAGATAAAAATAATAGTCGCATCTCTGGCGTCCTGATAAGCGGGAACAGTGAATGGAGTTTTGTCAGTATTTCGGTTCAAGTTTATATACATCAGTTAGAGTAACAGCGGAGACGGTTGCTCCACTAGTTTTAGCGCACAGATTAATATTTGTGGTTTGCGTAATGTCAGAAGGTACAAATAAGTTATTCTACGTTGGCCTCGTTCGCTGCACAGTGCTAAGAATGTATGCAGAACATCGTTTTCATTAGTTGTTGAGAATTGTCTCATTCCACTATAAGTTTTTTTTACCCTCTGTAGATTTAAGGCGTGGGCAGCTTCGACCTGTTGTACCACAACCAAATATTACTTTAGCCGTGATGAAGAAACAACTTGTGCCATGCATGTCAGATATTTTCTGTATTTCAAGTATTTTGGCCTGCTACCAATAACTTTTGTTTTTTATTGTGTGTCTTTTTTATTCTCGACTGATACTTAAGAGTACACGAACACCTGTTGCGAAGCACTAAGTTACATTCCTGATTTAACTCTTTCGAAATAACCTGTTAGTACGTAATAAATATTTGCTGAAATTCTTTCTTCGCATTCAGATTTCTATATGAACAAAACATTTCTTTCTTTAGCACACACACTCTTTATTTATTTTTTTTTTTCTATATATCTCCATTTATAACCCCTCTCCTCTCTCTCTCTCCTCTCTCTCTCTCTCTCTCTCTCTCTCTTCGAAACACGCAATGAGTCGAAACAGGGGCAGCTGAAGAAGGGGAATGTTCCTTGTGTTGTTTGTCTTGTACTCTGTTTTTTTCGTTGTTAAAAAAAGTCCGTTTCCTCCCCTGGTTTTTTATGTTTTCGTTTCTCGTTGTTTCTACGTTTATTTGTGGTGTCCTGTACTCATATATGCATGTATATATACATATAGATGTAGGTATCTACATATATGTATGTATGCATATGTTTATTATAAATTATTATATTATATATATAATAATATATATATATATATATATATATATATATAATCTATATATATATATATATATATATATGTGTGTGTGTGTGTGTGTATGTATACGTTCGTATATGTAAGTATTCGTATGTTGTATGTACATATGTGTGTATTTATGTTACTTTCTGCGTATATTCCACTGATGAGGCAAAGCATTTCTAAATGCAAGCCAGAAATCCGGGATCTGGAATTATCCAGTAAATTTTGGTACTTTTATTTTGTCTTTTTGTCTTCTCTCCTTGTGCTGTATGAACATTTAATGTCGTTTTAGAGTTAGGTTCTGGCTGCTATTTCCAGCATGGCGGTATCTCGTAGATACTCTAAATTATAATTTTAATAATAATTATTACCTTTGAAGGTTTTTATTTCCATGCTGGCCATTTGATAAGATCGTTATTTAATTTAAATTAACCATCTTATCCTTATATATATATATATATATTATATATATATATATAATATATATATATATATATATATATTATATATATATATATATATATATATATTATATATATATATATATATATATATATATATATTATATATATATATATATATATATATATATATATATATATAATATATATATATATATATATATCTGTCTGTGAAGGCGCATGGCTGAGTGGAAAGAGCGTCGAGCAGTGGAAAAAGCGTCGATCGTGAGATTATGAGCTCGAATCCCGGACCAGGCTGCGTGTTGTGTTCTTGAGCAAGACACTTAATTTCATGTTGCTCCAGTTCACTCAGCTGTAGAAATGAGTTGCGACGTCTCAGGTGCCAAGCTGTATCGGCCTTTGCCTTTCACCTGGATAACACTGGAGGCGTGGAGAGGGGAGGCCGGTATGCATGGGCGACTGCTGGTCTTCCATAAACAACCTTGCTTGGACTTGTGCATGGGAAGGTATATATATATCTGTCTATCTAGCTCGTTCTCTCTCTCTTTCTCTCTCTCTCTCTCTCTCTCTCTCTCTCTCTCCACACACACATGCATATATACACGTACACACTCACATATTAAGGGAAAGAGAGCATATATGTGTGGTATATATATATAGGATGAATGCATCTACGCTAATATGGCAGAGTTTATTGTAGCAATACATGATACAATCTCTAAGATACACCACGAAAAATTTCGTTATATTGCGTTACATTTGTGTAATACTCTTCAACATTTAGTAAACCTGCAACAGGAGATTTAAATCCTTAATCCGAGGGATAATTTGAGTATTGTTAATGTCGACAGCAATTAGTCTATAGAAGAGCAGATGATTCCAATAAGTTCATTGTTTATAATTAATGAGGAATGGCAATGTTCTCTTCCATACCTCCAAGATTGTTTGGAAAAAGAAAGAAATATAGCCAGAACCTGGAGACCTAAAACTTGTTTTGAACCCTTGTGATACAGTCAGTTCTGTTAGATGCTAATGGACTTGTTATAAAGCCAACCCCACAAAATGTTAACAGTTCCTCTCTTGGTTTTCTACACAATTCCTGCCAAGCAAAATGTCAGGAAAAAGTCTTTGATCAACACGACGCTATAGTGGAAGACTCTTTCTTAAGGTACCGCACAGTACGATCGAACCCGAAACCATGTTGTCCCGAAACGAATTTCACTAACAACATCACCGTGCTTCAATGAAGAATATAACATTTTGAGTCTGCAGATAAACTGTTGTCGATAAAAGCTATTACAAGTTACCCAGAGTTCCGAATTTTAGCCTGGTTGTAAGTAAAATAATTACAGCTTGCGATGTTAGCTTCATGAGTCTGAATGGTTGGTGGGTGGCTAGATGGGTGGGTGGTTAATAAGATTTGGCGTTCATATCGTAAACTGTGGAGATCGTCAGAATATCTTCGAGCGTCCAAGTTTTTTTAATTTATGCGTTTAAATATAAATTTACATGAAAGGGTAATTATGGACCGTAAGAACTAGCAACTGAGTCATGATTTCTTTACTGTCTTTCCTCTTATTATTCCACAACTTCATGGTCTGGAAGGTATTAATAATAGTTTGTAACGGATATAAAGTAAAATATCAATTATACGATAATATTCTTGAAGTGAAAAACAATTACAATAATATTACGCATTTCTTTTTTTTTTTATACCTTGTTTATTTTCAATTAAATTTACGATGAAACCAGTCAGCATTTGTCGGAATTTATCTTAACTCTTCTTATTCCTGGAAGCACATTCTGCAGCAATTCCAATCAGATTTATTTTGTCTGTTGTCTGTTCTTTGTGATACGGAAGTATAGACAAATAATTTAATCTCCTTATATCATTCTTGACCGAAGACATTTCTTTAAACATTTTGTGAAAGAAAAATTTTCTTTGAGAAATAACAGATGTCGAAGAATTCACCAGTAAAAGTTAGCAACTTGTAGGATCCTCGATATTACGTACACGCTAAAGGCTGCATTTTTTTCATTCAGATACTCTGTAATGACAGTTACGCAACAAACAGAGGTATATCTCGCAGAAACTTCAAATACTGGAAATTGAACAATCAAAGAATTAACGTCAACGTCTTTGGAATATGCAATCTTAATAACATTAATATCTAATGATGTATATTCTTTGATGATCACCGTAAGTAGCAATGTCTCTTGCCTTGAATATATCTTATAACTCGTCTAATCAAAACACTGGTCAACAGAAGACATTATAGTATCGATCCCCTCAAGATACGCATGCGTCACACGCGACGCTCTCTTCTATGTCAATGGAATGTAAATTAAATCAGTTCCTATTCCCATCTTTTTTCTTTTATTATTATTATTATTATTATTATTATTATTATTATTATTATTATTATTATTGTCCTTCGCTTTCTTGGTAATACAGGTTCTGAGAAATGGCGTGTCACTCTCTGTGTTCCGCAAAATATCAACGTAGAGAAGATCAAAAGATCTTCATTTCACATATTTTTCAAAAACATCCTCTCTCTCTCTCTCTCTCTCTCTCTCTCTCTCGCTCTCTCTCTCTCTCTCTCTCTCTCAATCTATCTCTCTCTCTCCATCTCTTGGCAATATTTTAGCTATGCGACTACAAAAGCTAGGTTGAGATTTCATCCAAAGAGAAAATGAAAATTTTCAAAGCCTAGCATCTAAATACACGACCCTAAACTTCAGCATCCACTTGCGACTGCAAACATTCAAACTAACAATTGAATACTCTTTTACTTGTTTCAGTGATTTGACTGCGGCCATGCAGGAGCACCGCCTTTAGTCAAGCAAATCGGCCCCAGGACTTATTCTTTGTGAGCCTAGTACTTATCCTATCGGTCTCTTTTGCCGAACCGCTAAGTTACGGGGGCGTAAACACACCACCATCGGTTGTCAACCAAAAATTTACATACACATACATGTATATATATACATATATACTTCGGGATTCCTTCAGTTTCCGTCTACCAAATCCACTCACAAGGCTTTGGTCGGCCCGAGGCTATAGTATCAGACACTTGCCCAAGGTGCCACGCAGTGGGAATGAACCTGGAACCATGTGGTTGGTTAGCAAGCTACTTACAACACAGCCTCTTCTGCGTCTATAAAAATGAAAGGAAGATTTGACCTCGGCCGAATTTGTACTCAGAACGTAAAGACGGACGAAACGCCGTTCTTCATTGTTCCTGGCGTGTTAACGATTCGGCCATTATTATTATGAAAATAGGTCATTATTATTATGAAAATTTCCTTGAAAGTGAGCAGCAGATATTTAAGTTGCACATAGAGTTAAAATACCACCAGACATCATCAATTTACTCTCAGACTCTTCCATATTTTCTTTCTTCAAATCACCAAGTACATTTTCCCTCTTTGGTGAATACACACAAACACTAACAAACACTTTACTGTTTCTGACCACCTTGAATAGTCTTTTAAATTTCACTGTAGTTTCTTTCACACACAGTTAAAGAACGTTCATGGAAATGTTTTCAATTTATTTCAAACGTTTGACCACTCCAAATTATATCTTAAGTATTCTCGCCTTGTCAAAGAATACTTCTCTACATTTGCATAAATGTAGTTGCTGGTCTATAAACAGACGTTTGAAAATATTGTTTACGATTTTATGTCTGGCAAATGATAAATCCCATAAATCTCTCCTTGACTTTCATACCATTGCTAAGCAAGTTGTACAATAGTCGACGGCTTCGGTATATTCGCCAATAAAAGCAGAAGAATGGTTTGTACCTACTTCACCAAGTAAAATTTTTATAATGAAGTTAAACAACGTAAAATTCATTTTGTTAGAAAATATCATCGTTTATTGTGTAGTGTCGTTGAGAACACCTGGAATGGTTTTATAAGTTCATTAAACAGAGTTTTTCAAATAAAGCCAGTCATTTTCCCAGCGTTCATTCTACAAATTATTCAATTATATTAGCCTAACAAATTAAAAATTTTAACCCCTTCAGAACTATAATATATTATTATTACCATTTAAGTAAATTAACATTTAAAATAGTGTAACGATTCTAATATTCTGCATTTATTCTATTGAATTAATAGTGATTCAAATTCGTTAGCTTTTATTATAACAATTACTACAGTTTGTAGAAATATTTTTAAGCAAAAACGCCAATGTATCTTCACCTGATTACCCGAAATTCTGCAGAGATATATTTTTACGGGTCTTCCTTGCGGACAACTGGTGCAGTAATTTTCAACTTTTCTATGCTTATAACAAAGCTTACATACAACTGAAAGTAACGTCAACATAGCTGCATGGTGTGGATGTGGGTTTCTTTAAAACTAAACTGGATCTCTTCTTGTCAGGGGTTCTAGATGAACCTACCTCTCGGCAGGAAACACAGATGCGAGCAGCGGCGTCGAACTCCCTTGTTGACCAAGTGCCACGTATGAGAGGTGGTTTCACATACTAGTGTAGCTCATTCAACGGTGGTGCCCCAGCATGGCCACAGCTTTCGAGCTGAAACATTTTTAAGGATTTTAAGGACTTATAGGTCTTGATCATGAAAATTAGCCAAGGCTGAAATTGATTTCAGGCTTCTAAGAAATGGTAATTTCAGAATAAAAACTAAAAATTCCGAAACAACTTCGTTATATAGTTCCTTTCATTTAATCACCTATCAATAATCAAATCTCAATCGCAGTATGTTGTATCACGTGATAAATGATGCAAGTTACTTTTGAAATGATAATTTTTCGAAATTCTGTCTGGAGCCTATATACCTTTGCATGTGATAAATTATAACGCTATCATTATCATTCACCGCATGAGCTATTTTAAATCATGAAATTTCTTCATCTTATTTTTTCAATTCGGTATGACTTAGATATAATCAAGATTAATAGGCAAACTGAAATATATAGAAATTCTTATTAGAATTTAATATTGACAATTCATAAGACAAATTACCTGCTTACTTTCCTTTACTATTCCTAACACAAATGAATTAAATGTAAATTAATAATAATATTTTTCCCCACATCGCTCACAAATATAGGTGACCATTGTAACGTATTCAAGCATTAGTAATCATCCAATTTTGTTAACTATAGGTACATCACGATTGCCTTTAATTCTGGCTCAGTGGTTAGAGCGTCGAGCTTACGATCGTGAGGTTGTGAGTTCGAATCCCGGACCGGGCCGCGTGTTGTTTTCTTGAGCAAGACACTTTATTTCACTTTGCTCCAGTTCACTCAGCTGTAGAAATGAGTTGCGACGTCACAGGTGCCAAGCTGTATCGACCCCTTCGCCTTTCCCTTGGATAACACTGGTGGCGTGGAGAGGGGAGGCCGGTATGCATGGGCGACTGCTAGTCTTCCATAAGCAACCTTGCCCGGACCTGTGCCTGGGAGAGTAACTTTCTCGGTGCAATCCCATGGTCAGTCATGTCCGAAGGGGGTCTCAGCAATATAACAGGATTTCTTAAATATCGAATGGTTATGGGGAGGGGGCACCAGTGGAAACTTAAAAATCAGAAAAACCATAGGAAAAATGTGGGTGAGACCCACTGGGTTACAGCTTCATAGATTTAGCAACTACGGTTCACGTATACTTTGTATTATTCGGTAAATTACTTTACAAATTCAGAAAATTCAAACGTTTGAAAGGATATAAGGTTTTGCCGTTGAGGGAAACAAAATCCAAGTCTACGGAAACATTGCTTGAGTGACGAACTCGGTACACATTTAAATATGTGATTGTTTGCCAAATTCTTTTAACTCTGAATGCTGAGAAGGAAACAACAAAAAATTACATCGAAAATGTATGTTAACTTACACAACAGTAAGCTACATTATATAACATTAGTTTGAAAGTTGCCAAGATGGAACACACAAAGAGTAACATACCTTGTTCTACGGTATATTTAAATAATTGAAAATAAATCTTAGCAATGAAAGCATAAATGATTGCTTTTATCGCAAAACCATTTCTTTATATATTGTTTCAGTTATTTCTTATCTTCTTAATTGTTCAACTGTGTTGCAAATAACTAATATCTATTACATTCAAGCTCTGTAATATTTCCGGGCTAGCATATCTTAGTTCTTCTTAGTTACATGTTTAAGGTCTCTGTTGTAAAATATGCGGTGTGGCCTCTAGCCTAAAAGCTATCCCATTTAGTTAATTCTTAATGTAACTGGGGCATCTGCTTATCTGCCCTTACTTGGCGGAAGTATTTGTATACAGCGAAACAATATTCTAAGAATTTTTCATGACGGAAGAATAACAGAAATGGTAAAGCTATGAACGAAATGTTTCACAGAATTTATCTGAATTCTCTACGTTTTATGTTGAAATCCTTCAGGATTATCTCCGCTATTCATTTCATTCCGGGACAGATAAAACAAAAAGCGGTAATCGAATCAATTACACACATCTTTGCTACAAATTTCTAATCTTCTATTAATGCAAAGAATCGTTGTTCTATAATCTTGGGTAAAAGAAAGTCGATTAAATCCCTTCTTGCATTTTGTCACACTAATTTACATTCTGAGCTCGACTCTTTCCCGGGTTGACCTCAATGTTCAGCCCTGTAATATTATGCTGTCATACAGCGGCAAGCTGGCAGGATCGTTAGAACGCCGAGTAAAATGCTTAGCGACATTTCGTAAAGGCGGCGAGCTGGCAGAAGCGTTAGCACGCCGGGAGAAATGCGTAGCCGTATTTCGTCCGCCGTTACGTTCTGAGTTCAAATTCCGCCGAGGTCGACTTTGCCTTTCATCCTCTCGGGGTCGATAAATTAAATACCAGTTACGCACTGGGGTCGATGTAATCGACTTAATCTGTTTGTCTGTCCTCGTTTGTCCTCTTTGTGTTTAGCCCATTGTGGTTAGTAAAGAAATAGGTATTTAGGTATTTTGTCTGCCGTTACGTTCTGAGTTCAAATTCCGCCGAGGTCGACTTTGCCTTTCATCCTTTCGGGGTCAATAAATTAAGTACCAGTTATGCACTGGGGTCGATGTCATCGATTTAATCCCTTTGTCTGTCTTTGTTTGTCCCCTCTATGTTTAGCCCCTTGTGGGCTAAAGAAATAAGAAACGTTAGACCGCCGGGCGAAATGCTTAGCGGTATTTCGTCTGTCTTTACTTCTAAGTTCAAATTCCACTGAGGTCGACTTTGCCTTTCATCCTTTCGGGGTCGATAAATTAAGTACCAATTACGCACTGGGGTCGTAACTGGTACTTACGACCCCAGTATTTACGACTTAATCCCTTTGTCCTTGTTTGTCTCCTCTATGTTTAGCCCCTTGTGGGCAATAAAGAAATAAGACACGTTAGAAGGCCGGGCGAAATACTTAGCGGTATTTCGTCTGTCTTTACTTCTAAGTTCAAATTCCACCGAAGTCGACTTAGCCTTTCATCCTTTCGGGGTCAATAAATTAAGTACCAGTTGCGCACTGGGGTCGATATACTCGACTGGTCCCCTTCCCCAAACATTTCGGGCCTTGTGCCTAGAGTAGAAAAGAATATTATGCTATCAAGTTAAACGGTGAGCTGGCAGCACGCCGGGCAAAAAGCTTTACGGCATTTCGTCTGAGTTCAAGTTCCACATAGGTCGACTTTGCCTTTCCTCATTTCTAGGGTCGATAAAATAAGTATCAGTTGTGCACTGGGGTCGATGTAATCGACTTACTTCCTCTCCCGAAATTGTTGGCCTTGTGCCAAAATTTGAAATCAATATTATGCTGCAAAATATATACCAATCACGCACTAGCGTCCATTTACTCGACTGTAGTTTGATCCCAGGTTTCCATATTTACGTATGTATAAGTCGCATTCCTAATGTAGTGTCAAATCTTGATACACATTTATTTTTATTTCATAGATATAGATTTGCCCTCAAGTTTTCGGTTAATATCAAATATAAGATAGTGAGTCTATACATAAGAAAATACAGTATGTATGTGCTCGTAAAGCTTCCGGTTATATACACATATATATATCTATATATATATATATATATATAAAATATATATATATATATATATATATATAATTTTAATCCAAACGGGAAAAAACAAAAAAAAACAACAATGGAACAATACAGTATTATTATTAATAGGCGCTCAGGAAATGGAAGCAGGAAGGTATGACGTTTCGAGCGGAGCTCTTCGTCGGAAACATAAAGAAGAAAGAGAGAGGAAAGAAAGATCCCAAAGCGGGCAACAGGGATAGAGAAAAAAAAACGACTGGTGTTTACGAGTTACACATGGTGAAAGGCGGAAGTTTACGATAACAAGAGCAAAGTAGGTTTTTAAAGCCAAAGAGTGGAGACAAGGTTGGTAACGCAACAGATGTGAGTGTATGTGTGAGTGTGTGCGTGTGCGTGTGTGTATGTGTGTGTATGAGGCGAGATAAAAAAACAAAAAATATATGTATGTGTTAGTGTGTGCGTCTGTGTGTAGGCGTGTGAGGTAGGGCGAGATAGTGGTAGGCAAGCAGATAGTGGTCAGTAATAAGAAAAAGAAGGAAAGAGGAAGGGAGGGAGGGGAAGGGGTGGGGGCGTATGTAGCGTGCCCAGCGTGTGTGTTGAGTAGTAGGTGTGTGTGTGTCCAGTGTCGTGGTAGTATTAATGGCGAGTAGATTGAATGTGTGTAAGAGTAATGTATATATAAACCAATGTGTGTATATGGTGTGGCGCGTGTGTGTAACACAAAAAAGGGGGGTTAAGGAAAAAGGACTACAGCTGAGGGAAGATGGAAGAGTGGTCCCGCGGAGACGGGCGTGGGAA
>NC_043006.1:48429485-48431985 GCF_006345805.1 Octopus sinensis
TATTATATATATATATATATATATATATATATATATATATATACATATACACATAATAATAACAAGTGTATGTATATATGTATACATACTCGGTATTGTGTGTGTTTGTGTGTGTGGGGGGGTGTACGTGTGTTGTGCAAGGATTCAGCGTTAACCATAAACAATAAATTTTCATTTTTTTTCTTCCCGGTCTACCATGAAGTCACTGGAAGTAAGAAATGCCAACAGTGGCCATCTACAAAGCAAAGCAAAATGAAGCGATTGATGTTCTCCTCTCAAAATATACAATGACTTACATCTCGTATAGAAACAATAATCTTAACCGGGTGTTGATAATTCGACAATATTTATGATAATACATCATAAGGAACAGCTATAACCGATTATAAGCACTGTATAAATTATGATACGCATATGCACATAAGTTACAATATGTGCGTATGTGCCGCCGTTGCTGTGTGTGCATGTGTGTTGCGTATGTGTGTGTGTGTGTGTGTGTATGTGTGTGTGTGTGTGTGTGTGTGTGTGTGTGTGTGCGTGTGTGTTAGTTCTGATTCAAATAAACATGTAGTTGAAGAAAGTAACTTTTACATTTGTCTCAGATGTTGTGTTTAATTCTTAATTTTTTTTTATTAAAAATAAAACTATAACACCAGGCAAGTATCATTCGTTACCTCTCTGTCTATAATCACCTTCCAGGTGCACATGTTCTAAAACAAGATGTGACGATATTGTTTAGATAACATCACATATTCAAACTGATTCTTTTATGTTTTGTTTACACACACACACACAGGCATGTATATAAATATATATATATATACATACATATAGGCACAGCAATGACTGTGTGGTAAGTAGCTTGCTTACCGACCACATGGTTCCGGGTTCAGAAGACAAGTGTCTTCTACTATAGCCTCGAGCCGAGCAAAGCCTTGAGTGGATTTGGTAGATGGAAACTGGTAAAAATCCATCGGATATTGTATATGTTTGTGTGCGTGTGTGTGTGTGTGTGTGTGTGTGTGTGTGTGTGTGTGTGTGTGTGTGTCTGTGTTTGTCCCCCACAACATCGCTTGACATCCAATACGAGTGTGTTTACGTCCCCGTAACTTAGCGGTTCGGCAAAAAAGACCGATAGACTAAGTACTAGGCTTACAAAGAATAAGTCCTGGGGTCGATTTGCTCGACTAAAAGCGGTGCTCCAGCATGGCCACAGTCACATGACTGAATCAAGTAAAAGAGTAAAAGAGTATGCATGCATGCATACAGGATTTATTCTTTGTAAGCCTAGTACTTATTCCATTGGTCTCTTTTGCTGAACCGCTAAGTTACGGGGACGTAAACACATCAGTATCGGTTGTCAAGCGATGTTGGGGGACAAACACAGACACACAAACATATACACCACACATACATACTATATATATATATATATATATATATATATATTATACTATATATATATATATATATATTATATTATATAATATTATATTACATATATATATACATATATATATACGACGAGCTTTTTTTTGTTTCCGTCTACCAAATCCACTCACAAGACTTTGGTCGGCCTGAGGCTATAGTAGAAGACACTTGCCCAAAGTTCCACGCAGTGGGACTGAACCCGGAACCATGTGGTTCGTAAGCAAGCTACTTACCACACAGCCAATGTATTTGTATATATGTGTGTGTGATTGTTTGCGTGCGTTTTCTGCGTGCGTTTTCTGCGTGCGTTTTCTGCGTCTCTCTATGTATAAATGTGCCTATATATGTGCATATGCGTACGTATGAGTTCGTATAACTTTATGCATTTACAGAAACTCCATATTTACTCGAGCCTTGCAAATATGTAATACCTATGGCGGTTAAGTTATTTGTTTTTTTGTCGGTTTTTATCCAGTTCTTCTTGGCTTCTTTCCTTGAAAGATGTTTACCGACGCATGCTCAACAAAAACCAACCTTATTTCTCCATGTTAATGTCTATCTAATAGAGAGAAAGAGAGAGAGAGAGATGGAGGGGGTAAGGTGTAAAAACGGGGTAATTTCTAAGGGACAACAACTGAGCCTGTAATTGAACTAGCTGACAAGTGTAGTGGGCAGAAAACCAATAGCCAATCGACCTCTGGAGATGTCAGGACGGTTAAACTAGTCACGGCAATTGACATATCTTGATAACACTCGTGATGACGGAGACGACGACGACATCGCGAAGGACGAAGAGGGAGGCGGAATAAGAAATAGGTGGAGGAAGGGTAAGAGGAGTGCTGTCGTCGGCGCACGTAAACAATGAAGCTTGTTTACATGTAATGCATGACTTTATGTGGGGTTTTTTCTGCCTTCCATATTGCATTGTATGTCTTTATTTACAACACCTGCTCCTTGACTTACAGTTGCTCTACTCCACAGGCTTTTTTCTTTTTCTTTTTCTTTTGTTATTTTTGTCGTTTGTCGCTTCACTCTTTTCCTTCTTTTTCCTATTGTTATTACTATCATC
>NC_043006.1:48441985-48444485 GCF_006345805.1 Octopus sinensis
TCATATTCCCCCTTCTCTGTTTTTTTTCTCTTCTTCTTCCTCTTCTTCTTCATCATCATCATTATCATCATCATCGTCGTCATCATCATCACCACCGTCATCACCACCATCTTCTCCTTCTCCTCCTTCTTCTTCATCATCATCATTATCATCATCATCGTCGTCATAATCATCACACCACCACCATCATCGTCATCTTCTCCTTCTCCTTCTCCTTCTCCTTCTCCTTCTTCTTCTTCTTCTTCTACTTCTCCACCCCCTACCCCTTAACTTTGTCACTAATGTTTTTTAGTATAACACCTACGCTAATTCTATAAACCTACGCTAATTCTATAAACAAGCCTGTCAATATAAATATTCTCCTGAATTGAACTGAGACTGCCAGCCGCCACTGACCATTCAAAATACGACCATCAGGGCACTCCCAGATTCTCCCATCCCCCTTTCCCCACCAGCCTTCTTCCTCTACTACCCTTCCAAGAACTCACAACGACCTCCGACACACAAGTGCAAACAAGGGAGTCAGAGAAAGGCAGAATGCCACTTAAATCTGAACACTACTATAGAAATATTCTTTTAAAAAAACTTTTCTTCTAATTTTTCTAAATTTAATTATTTAATCGTTACAGTTGAAAAGGTCTCAAAATGACCGAAACCGGTACTGAAATGTTCACTATAAAATTATTTTAGCATTTTCTATTTTTGACTTGTTTTATATATATATATACATACATATATATGACAGACTTCTTTCAGTTTCCGTCTGCCAAATCCACTCACAAGGCATTGGTCGGCCCAAGATGTCACGCAGTGGGACTGAACCCGGAACCATGTGGTTGGTTAGCAAGCTACTTACCACATTCCTGCGCCCATAGTGAAAAAAAAAGCTGAATAAAAACGAAAGACAATACAAAATGTAGGAGTGGCTGTGTGGTAAGTAGCTTGCTAACCAACCACATGGATCCGGGTTCAGTCCCACTGCGTGGCATCTTGGGCAAGTGTCTTCTGCTATAGTCTCGGGCCGACCAATGCCTTGTGAGTGGATTTGGTAGACGGAAACTGAAAGAAGCCTGTCGTATATATGTATATATATGTGTGTGTTTGTGTGTCTGTGTGTTTGTCCCCCTAGCATTGTTTGGCAACCGATGCTGGTGTGTTTACGTCCCCGTCACTTAGCGGCTCGGCAAAAGAGACCGATAGAATAAGTACTGGGCTTACAAAGAATAAGTCCCGGGTCGATTTGCTCGACTAAAGGCGGTGCTCCAGCATGGCCGCAGTCAAACAAGTAAAAGAGTAAAGAGTAAAAGAGTATATATTTATATGCATATATATATATGGGACAGGGATTCACACATATACGTATCTCACAATGACACAGAAGTATTAATTCATTTTGAAACAAATGTTCCGTATAAAGAAGTCAATACATGAAGTTTAGTTAAATATTCCATAATGAAACAGTGACTTCGAAGTTTCTGTAGGTACAGCTTTTGAAACTGCCAGTTTGAAAAACCATGCCAACTGATGGCACGTAATTACGCCCTCCCACGCATACAAATATATGTATGCATGTGTATATGTATTAATTCGTATACGTGGTCTGATCAATAAGTATCAAGACTGTTGGTATAATAACGAGGCTAAGGTAAACAGTGTAAAGCTGCTTGGTACAGATTGAGCTTGATCTCTGTTGTGTATAGGCAATAAGTGTTAACGTCCTAGCTCTCTTACGCTGTTAACAGCAGTGCTTGGAATGATGGTGTGTGGCGTGTGATCATCGCACTGATAATGGCAAATAAGTTGAATAGAGAATCTACATCAAACTTTGCCTAAATTTTAGCGATACTCGCTCAGAGGCCCACACAAAGTTCTCAAAATGTTTTCAATTTTCTCGACACAATCAAGAGAATCTTGTGCAACTGAAACCCGAGTGTCCTTTTGGTCAGCTGAAAGCAGGTTTTGGCTCAAACTTGCCACACACGCGTCCCATACCCAAATCTTCAGTGATAATGGACTGAGCTGAACAGTAACTAATCTGCCCATCTGATAACTCACAGGTGGTGATTCGACGATTTCTTCTCACAACTGCATGCACCTCAGTTTTACTGGCTGCGGGCCTCCCAGAACATTCGTCAGTATCAACACTTTTTCGGCTATCTTGTAAACGTCTGAACCACTTGTATACTTCTGTGTGACTTATACACTCCTCTCCATACACTTTCTGCAACTTTGCGTCGGCCTCTAAGCATGTATCACCATGTCAACTTTCTCTGTCATGGTCAATGCAACGATCACAGGCTACACACCTTCCTTCCAAGCACTGCTGTAAGCGGCAGAAGTGAGCTGGAACGTTAAAACTAAGTGCGCATACACAGCAGAGTTCATGGTCAATCTTTGCCAAGCAGCTTTACTTTGCGTGCTTTAGCATCGTTTCTATGGCAACACTCCAAATACGTATTGATCAGAACTCGTATGTACTGAATTCATTAACACTTTGACA
>NC_043006.1:48451985-48469485 GCF_006345805.1 Octopus sinensis
TCAAATTCCGCCGAGGTTGACTTTTCCTTTCATCTTTTCGGGGTCGATAAATTAAGCACCTGTAAAACCTTGGGTCGATATAATCGACTATCCCCCTCCTCTAAATTTCAGGCCTTGTGCCTATAGCACAAAGGATTATTGTTATTATTATTAAGGCAGCGAGTTGGCAGAATCGTTGGCGCGCTGGACGAAATATTTAGCGGTATTTCTCCCGTCGCTACGTTCTGAGTGCAAATTCTGCTGAGTTCGACTTTGCCTTTCATCCTTTCGGAGTACCATTTATGCACTGGGGTCGGAGTAATCGTCTTATCTCCTCCCTCCAAATTTCAGGCCTTGTGCTTCCAGTAGAAATGATTATTATTATTATTATTATTATTATTATTATTATTATTATTATTATTATTATTATTATAGCTGAGTTCCAACCCGGGCCATAGCAACAAAGTCTATCCGCCACACTTGTTAGTCCATCATCACTGCCTCTAGGTCCAGGATACATTCCAGGACAGTGTCTGCAATCAAGTGTGCGACAAAACTACATCTTCCAATTACCAGTAGTCACAAGAATTGGATGGATCCGAAGACGTGTCCCAATGTATTTCGCAGTGGAATTGATCTCTTGTTACAAAAAGATTTCTTGTATCCGCTATTACACATGGCTTTCATTATCATGTTGAACATAGAGTTCCTCATTCCGACCACGGTCGAACATTCCTGACAACATTCCTCCGCAATTCAAGATTCTCTATCGCTTTTGACATCTCCTCACTGAGATTTGTATCATCTGAGAGTTGATTGATGAATGTTCGAGAAGGTATTCCTCTTCTGCGTCTCCTCTGAGTTGATTCCCACAACAGTTGATTGTGTCTATTTTCCTGCTCACTTCTCCAGTAATATCCTGCAAATCGTTGTGGGATTGAACACGCGCTAAATGTACCATGTACCAAATATTCCACGTACAAATTGTACCACGTGACAAATGTACCATGTAGCAAACGTACCACGCGGCAAATGTACCATGCGGTAAATGTACCAGGGGCCAAATGTAACACGTAACAAACGGACCACGTGCTAAATGTACCATGTGCCAAATGTATCACGTGCCAAATGTACCAAGCACCAAAGGTACCACGTGCTGAATGTAACACATGCTAAATGCACCACGTACCAAATGTAACACGTACCAAATGTGACACGTACCAAAGGTACCACGTGCCAAATGTACCACGTACAAAAGGTACCACGTGCTGAATGCAACACATGCTAAATGCACCACGTGCTAAATGCGCCACGTACCAAATGTAACACGAACCAAACGTACCACGTACTAAATGTATCACGTGCCAAACGTATCACGTGCCGAATATACCGCGCTGTAGAAGTGAAGAAACAGAGAACCATATGATTTAGAAGCTAAATTCTTAAACACGGCCATTCCTATTTACACGAATGATGCAAAAATAAAACAAAATACTAGTGACGGGGTTTGGGTTTTCTATTCACAAGTATTTGTTTAATTCGACCGTTTTCTACAAAGTTTCATTTGTAGGAATTTGGTGAACTGGAGGCAGCAGTAGAAAACTCGTGCCCTATATATCACGCAACAGAATCGAACAAACGCACAACCAGATTATTGAGAAGCTAAAATGTTATCCACACGGCTATCTCTATTTACACGAAAGGAAGTACTGCATTAGATGTAGTTAGGTGTTTAACAATCTCGCCTAACTCCCTCACCGTCATGCATATATTTATTTCTTTTGATTAGGAACAATGGTACTGCTTCTACGTGCATACATTAACACACAAATACGTTCACAGGCTAGCATCCTACATTTCTTATCAATATATTGATTTTCGAGCTAACGTGGGAGCATCTATGCGGTTGTTCAACCTGCGTGCTAAAAATATCAGTCAAATCTCTCTCGGCATGCAGATGATTGGTGTTAAAAATGTGAAGGATGTATTTGTTGATGTACGCTAGAATTTCTATTTAGATTACGTTAGGAGTAGGAGTAGCTGTGTGGTAAGTAGCTTGCTTACCAACCACATGGTTCCGGGTTCAGTCCCACTGCGTGGCACTTTGGGTAAGTGTCTTCTACTATAGCCTCGGGCCGACCAAAGCCTTGTGAGTGGATTTGGTAGACCGAAACTGAAAGAAGTCCGTCATATATATGTATATATATATATGTATGTGTGTGTTTGTGTGTCTGTGTTTGTCCCCTCAACATCGCTTGACAACCGATGCTGGTGTGTTTACGTACCCGTAACTTAGCGGTTCGGCAAAAAAGAGACCGATAAAATAAGTACTAGGCTTACAAAGAATAAGTCCTGGGGTCGATTTGATCGACTAAAGGCGGTGCTCCAGCATGGCCACAATCACATGACTGAAACAAGTAAAAGAGTAAAAAGTTATGGTTGGAAAAAGAAAATTGTCGGGGTGTTCCTCGTTTGAATCCTAGGTCTGTTCGATTTGGGTTAACCTGTGGCTAAAAGTCAAGAATTTCTTTTGCTAACCATCACTGTATCATCATCATCATCATCATCATTATCACCACGACACCGACGGCGACCGTCACCACCACCATCACCACTATCACTACTCTCACCACCACTACAGCCCTTTCCATTCCTGTCACCATCACAACCACCACCACTATCATACGACTACCAACGCTACTTCCACCAACGACACCAATACCACCAACGCCACCAACATTACTACTGATCTTACCATCACTATTGCAAGCGCCATTAATTTTCTCCGACCCCCTCTCCATCCAACACTATCGCCATTATCACGAAAATGCTAAGAATAATGTCAAGAAATACGAGTACGTGGTCGCTTGATAAGCAAGAAACAGTAGCTAATTTTACTTCAAATCAAGTTGGAACGATTAAAAAAAACAAATGAAGGGGCACGTTAGATAAGGTATTACGTCGAAAGAAAACACAGGAGTTAGTCACGGCTGGAACTCCATTGATTATAAACCAAATGTATTAAGGTTGATCTGGAGAATAAAAGCAACATCAAAAATACCGCTTATGTTGGCACAAAACCAGCAATTTTAAAGGAAATCAGAAGTAAGTCGATTATATGACCTCCGTGTACAGCTGGTACTTATTTTATTGACACCGAAAGGATGAACGGCAAAGCTGACCCCGGCGTTATTTGAACTCAAAATGCAGAGAATCGGAAGAAATGCCGCAATACACTGCCGGCATTTTGTATTGGTTCAAAATTTTAGCACGAGGCCTGCAATTTCGAGGAGATACTAAGTTGATTACATCGACCCCAGTGATCGACTGGTATATATTTTTATTAAACACGAAAGGATGAAAAGCAGACTCGACTCCGGCGACATTTGAACTCTCAACGTTAAGCCAGAAGAACTATCGCTAAGCAACTTTTTACGGTGCGGTAACGATTCTGCCAGCTCGCCGCCAAAAACACTACTTAGCAGGGCGCATACTTTATTTCTTCTTTATATTAGTTTCAAATTTTGGCACAAAGCCAGCTATTTCAGGGAGAGGCTGAGTTTGGTATAAATAACTGTTGCCTCTCCATAAAATTTCTGACCTTCTACCTGTCTTAGAAATTACAGGGCTGTCAGATAAGTCCCTTCGTTTTTTGTTTGATTTTTTTCTTTTCACTTATTTTAATTCTTTCCAACTTTATTTGAATTCAGTTCTATATTTAAAAGACGAGGAATTATGTACATTATTTACATTTCACGTATATTTGCCCTCACTTTGTTTGTTGTTAAACACAACGTTTCGGCTGATATACTCTCCAGCTTTCATCAGGTATCTTGGGGAAATTTCGAACCTGGCTTCTCACCCCTAAGGTATTTTTCGATGTTGTTATGAATATTATTATTATTATTATTATTATTATTATTATTATTATTATTATTATTATCATTATTATTATTATTCAGGTCACTGCCTGGAATCGAACACGGGGTTAGTAGCCCACGCTCTTAACCACTATGCCATATGCCAGCGGTCAGATGGCGTAGTGGTTAATAATAATAATAATAATAATACTAATAATAATAATAATAATAATAATATCGAAAAATACCTTAAGACTGAGAACCTAGGATCGAAATTTCCCCAAGGCACCTGATGAAGACTGGAGGGTATATCAGCCGAAACGTTGTGTTAACAGCAAACAAGATAAGGACAATTATCCGTCAAATGTAAATAATGTAAATAATGTTAATTTGAATTAACACAAAAATATTTTGATTGTAGTGTCTTATGGGCTTCTTGGTGCTCTATTTTCATTCCACAACTTTTGTTTATCATTTCTGACAGTTGAATATATTTTACTTCTTTTCAGACATGACGATAGAGTGCCAGATAAATTTTTTTAAAACAAAAAAAAAGAAAAAGAAAATGCGAACAAATTTATCTGACAAACTAATAGTATTTAATTACGTTTATTTATGTCCGAATATTATTCGACTTTGGTCAGATTCATTCTACAAGGATTTTTTGAAATAAATACCTATAATATCAAAAGATACTGTTCTCGTTGCTTACAGTGATGTAACCGTGTGATATTCTGCTAATATGAGGAGTTATTATTTCCAAGTCGCCAAGAAAGTTACACAAGTGATTACTAACGTAACAAGCGCCAAAATAAGTAAAACCCAATTAGCGTTTTGAACTCAGAATCAATCAATCCAAACTGGAGGCTTTGCCACAGCCAGATGATTCTTCAGTACCAAATATGTATATATGGAGCTGATAAACATCAAGAAAATTTGGTTCTTCACCTGGCCGCCATCTTTATACTTCGTCCTAGAGTAAAGAGAAACATATGTTAGTTTGTAATGAGAACTTTCTAGAAGTTACCAAATGAGTCAGAGAGACGTATTGAAGACGAATAAAAACTATTATAGATTTTTTTTTCTTTCTACGAACTTCTAACTCTGTTCTCAATGCTAATGAAAATCATGTGTATCAACCGAGGCAAGAAGATTTTTTTGTGATTTGACTGTTGGCTATACTTTTTAAAAATTCATGTAGTCCAGTTGAATGAGTACTAAAGATGTAATTTAAACGTCAGCGGTTCGTATGAGTTAGGTAGCTTACACAAGACAAATAAGGATTTGCAATTAAGAGTTACCTATGTGTGATTTATAGTATCCGTCAGGGGAGGTCTTTTAAATAATCCAGATGAGTTAACCAAGAATTTCGAAATGTAACTTGGTTAGTAAAATTTTAGGTACGCCTTACGTAAGCTTAGCTAGCAGAGTCGATAGTTGAGTGCACAAGATGAGGCGTTGGAGGTTTTGCATCCAATAGTGTGTATAACCAAGATACTCAATTCTCAATTGTCGAATCCACGAAGTTAAATTTTTTTTTTAACACAAGGTGGGACAGTACATCACTGAAAGCCTGCAATGGTTGCACTGCTAATTCGGTGTGCTTCATCGTTTTGTAATACCAAGTTCAAATCTTCCTTCAGCAAAAGCTACCTACTGTTCGCCACCAACCTATCAGAGAGGATATTCTTTTTCCATTCAATTAAAGTAAAGACAATCAGAGATAAGGGCCAATCTCGCAAAATACGGACGTGTTAGAAGAGTTTTCAGTATATAACTAGCTAAATGATTAGCTATAGACGGTGATTTCAAAGGCGGCGAGCTGGCAGAAACGTTAGCACGCCGGGCGAAATGCGTAGCCGTATTTCGTCTGCCGTTACGTTCTGAGTTCAAATTCCGCCGAGGTCGACTTTGCCTTTCATCCTTTCGGGATCGATTAAATAAGCAGCAGTTACGCACTGGGGTCGATATAATCGACTCAATCCGTTTGTGTCTTTGTTTGTCCTCTCTGTGTTTAGCCCCTTGTGTGTAGTAAAGAAATGGGTATTTCGTCTGCCGTTACGTTCTGAGTTCAAATTCCGCCGAGGTCGACTTTGCCTTTCATCCTTTCGGGATCGATTAAATAAGCAGCAGTTACGCACTGGGGTCGATATAATCGACTCAATCCGTTTGTGTCTTTGTTTGTCCTCTCTGTGTTTAGCCCCTTGTGTGTAGTAAAGAAATGGGTATTTCATCTGCCGTTACGTTCTGAGTTCAAATTCCGCCGAGGTCGACTTTGCCTTTCATCCTTTTAGGGTCGATTAAATGAGTACCAGTTACGCACTGGGGTCGATATAATCGACTCAATCCGTTTGTCTGTCCTTGTTTAGCCCCTTGTGGGTAGTAAAGAAATAGGTATTTCGTCTGCCTTTATGTTTTGAGTTCATCTTAAAATTTCAAGCAAATTTATATTAATATGGGGTAGGATCGCCTTTGGCAGTAATTACAACTTGAATTCTACGAGGTATGGACTCGTACAAAGTTTGAATTCTTTCCAAAGGAATTTTTTATCCATTCTTCAGCTGAAACAATCTCCAGTTCTTGATGGTGGAGGTTGTCGACTCCTTACTTGATTTTCTAAAATGCACCATAAATGTTTAATGATTTTGTGATCTGGGGTCTGTGGTGGTCAGATAAGATGTTCAACTTCACTACAAGGTTTCTCGTGCCATTCAGTAACAACTTTAGCTGTTTGAATTGGTGCATTATCTTCCTGAAAGGTTGCGTTTCCCTCCGGAAACAGTCCGCAAACATAGGATGATTTTGATCAAATAAAATGCTTAAATAGTCTTGATTATTAATTCTGCCATGAAGGGAAACCATCGGGCCGGCGGATTTCCAAGATATAGATCCCCAAATTATCACAGATGTTTAACAGCTGGAAGAAGGCAGTCTAGATCAAATGCTTCTTATGGCTCTCTCCACACGTATACTCGGCTGGTGGTCGAAAATAAGGTAAAGGATGACTCGTCCGAGAAAATAACATTCTTCCACTGCTCTAGGGACCAATTTTGTAGGTTTTTACTCCACTCTAAACGCTTTGCAACATTCGTTTTTGAAAGTAGTGATTTTCTGATTGCAGCCATCCTGTGAAATCCGGTTTTGTGCAGCTTCTGGTGAACAGTTTTTGTGGAAAGTGGGTTCTTGAGGTGGTCATTAAGCTCTGTAGTAATTTTGGGTAGCCGTACTTTTGTGATCCTTTCTAACAATTCGCGTAAGTGTCCGACGGTCCCTATCTGAAATTTTTGATTTTCTTCCGGAGTTTTCTTTCGACGAGAAGGTTTTTCTCTCTATCTCTCTATCTCAAAGGCTGTCATTACTTTCGAGACAGTTCTTGATACACCAAACATTTCGGCTGTTTTCATTAGGCAAGCACCTGCCATACGAGCACCAACAATTTGACCTCCTTGAAAGTCCGATAGATCTGTCATTTTAATGAATTTTAATTACCTGTTTTCTGATGATATCTGAAAAGAAACAACAATTTTAGAAAATTATATTAAGCAACACTAATAATAAATCAAAAAACATAAAAATAAACAAACTATTGGCGGTTTTATAGATATTACAAAATTATGATACTATGATGGTAGGTGTTTCCATTATTTTGTCCAACCCCTGTGTATATATTAATATATATATATATATATATATATATATATATATATATATATATATATATATATATATATATATATATATGTAGGTCCGGGTTGATTCGGGGTTAACCACAGTAAATAAGGTACTCAATACATAGTAGAGTAAAATTAATTTATTATATAGAAGGAGCTTCTACAGGACTAGAACTGTTTCATTCAAGAGAAATCTTCAGGAAGTTCCTGAAGATTTCTCTTGAATGAAACAGTTCTAGTCCTGTAGAAGCTCCTTCTATATAATAAATATATATATATTATATATATATATATATATATATATATATATATATATATATATAATATATATATATATATATATTAATATATATATATATATATATATGTCTGTATATATACGACGGGATTCTTTCGGTTTCCGTCAGCTATATCCACTCACGAGGCTTTGGGTAGCCTGAGGCTATAGCAGAAGACACTTGCCCAATGTGCTACGCAGTGGGACTGAACTGAAAGCCATGCGGTTCGTAAGCATGCTACCTACCACACAGCCACTCCTGTGCCTATATATATATATATATATATATATATATATATATATATATATTTGGATTTGCTTTTCGCAGGAAGTAAAGTTTCTTATCGAAGATACGTCTCGCCTTCACCTTCGAAACGTAGAGTAGATGAACCATGGCGACTGAAGAAGGGGTTTTTTTCCTTGTGTTATTTGTCCTGTACTCTTTTTTGTTGTTTAAAAAAAATGCCCAGTTCCTTGTGTTTGTGTTTATGTTTTCGTTTCTCATTGTGTTCGACGTTTTTTTTTTGGTGTCCTGTACCTCATACATGCGTGTATATATACATGTAGAGGTAGGTACGTACATATATATACATATATATGCATAGTTTTATTATTGATATAAATATATATATATATATATATATATATATATAATAATATATAACATAAATTCTATAATTATAAGCATAATTATAATTAGGGTTCAGGAAATTGCTTCACCACATGCCGAAATTTAAAAATAGCATTTAAATACTATTCCTCCACCATAGGATATCTCCCAGACAAGGTTACCGATAATGGTTCTTTTAACATACCGAACTATTATTATTATTAATTAATTAACTAATTTTACCCTTTATTATTATTATTATATTATTTTATTATTATTATTATTATTATTATTAGTATATTATTATTAATATATATATATAATATATATATATTATTAATATATATATATATATAATATTAATATTAAATATAATATATACACGTGTATGCATGTATTTATGCACAGAATGAGAGATACATACCTGCATGCATTCGTGCGTTCATACATATATAAAAAGAGATAGACAAAAAGAAACACAGACAATACAACGTTGGCGGGATTTGACACCAGTAAACCCGCGTTGCGCTGCTGTTCGCTACCAAAATAATGATATGGGAAAGAAAAAGCTAACGACTTCGGTTATTCCGATGTGTGTTAGAAAGATAAGAAAACTGTCATGTATTGAAAAAAAAAAAAAAAAAACGAAATCTCTAAATCACACAAGAGAGAAAACACAAGTGAATAAAACTAAACAGGACTATAAAAACTCGCACAGGGAAAAAAGAAAAGTTGAGCTATATTCTGTGCGGTAATTAGAACGTGACATGTCCCGTCCCTAAACAATACGCCTTTTTCCAACTGTTCCGCTAAATCTTTCATCTTTCACAGATGAAAAAAATCAAGGGAACATAAATTAACACCTTGACTCCACCCTGATCGAATACTTTGCCAGCCCCCTTCAGCATAAAGGAAAAGGGGAAAAAACGGCCCAGCAGTTTCTTCCTAATAAAGACGCTATGTGTGTGTAGTATGTCAATGTGTTATGGGTGGGTAGTAACGTGTGGGTTTTTATCTCGGATGTCATACGAACACAGATGGTGCTAATACTTTTACGGAATTAAGACAGTAAAGTGTGACATCAGTTCCGCCTCTGTTTTTTTCTTTACCAAAAAAGAGGGGTTTTACTTATTTATTTATTTATGCCATCAGATTGCAGCACCTTTGTCGCCTCTTGAAGGTATTCAGTTTCTCTTACCCAGTCGCTCTCTGTCAGCAGTCTGATAACATTTTTCTCCTATCACCACTACCACACATCGCCATTTCTATTTTTATGGCTCGGCTTGATTTGGTTCAGAGGAAGGGCTTTTGGCAGGTCCATCAAGTGGTCGCTAGATCTGCGCGAAATAGCAGCAAAATCTTTTTTTCATCACGAAATCAAACTACGCGTGTTTAAAAAAAGGTCGAATAGTCCAGTATACTCCGGCGTGCAACTGCTTGAAAAAATACTTGAAAAAATGGGGGAAATACTTCCTTTCATTCTTACTCTTTTTTTACTTGATTTAGTCATTGGACGACAGCCATGTTGTGGCATTTGCGTGAAGTGTTTAAGTTGGTCATATAAACATAAATATAAACATTTGACTGCAGCCATGCTGGAGCACCGCCTTTAGTCGAGCAAATCAACCCCAGGGCTTATTCTTTGTAAGCCTAGTACTTATTCCATCGGTCTCTTTTGCCGAACCGCTAAGTTACAGGGACGTAAACATCAGCATCGGTTGTCAAGCGATGTTGGGGTATATCAGCCGAGACGTTATGTTAACAACAAACAAGATGAGGACAAATGTAAATAACGTAAATAATGTACATAATTCCTCATCTCTTAAATATAGAATTATATTCCCCTTCTCAGATTCACTAATGTATTGCAGCGGTCCTTTTTATAGATAGATATTACAGATAGATAGATAGATAGATAGATAGATAGATAGATAGATAGATAGATAGATAGATAGATAGATAGATAGATAGATAGATAGATAGATAGATGGAAAGTTTCTTCTACTATAGCTTCGAGTCAACCAAAATCTTGTGAATGGATTTGGGAGACGGAAACTGAAAGAAGCCCATCGTATACCAGCACTCACCAATACTTTCAATTCATGTGTCTGCTTTATTTAAAATAAAACACCTATACACATACATTTGATTACAGGAACATATACACGCGATTCTAGAGAATACAGCTTGGATTTTAACCCCTTCTGCACACTATGTACGTGCCAATATCTGAAACCGATGTTAGTAACGTCAATAGGCGAACAGCTGGCACAATCGTTAGCACGCCGGGCTTAAAGTGCTCAGCGGCATTTTATCAGTCGTTATGTTCTGAGTTCAAATTTCTCCGAGTTCGACTTGGCCTTTTATTCTTTCGCGGTCGATAAAATAAGTTCAATTTGAGCACAGGGGTCGATGTAATCGTGCTACTCCTTCCCTGAACTTGTTGATCCTGTACTAAAACCTGAAACCAATATTATCAGTTGTAGTTATGAGTTAGTTTGTACTAAAATATCCAATTACATATTCGCCTGTACATCTCTTAATTTCACCAAATTCTTAATAAATCGATGAATGGTACCACTAGCATCTAAGCCATCTCTAAGCTTTTAGGAGAGCTTTAATTAGAATTTCTAACTTTAGCATCAGGCCACAAATTTCTAGGTGAATGTGTAAAATCGATTAAATCAATACTAGTATAAGAACGTTGCATTTTTGGGAGATGGGGCGTGGGGTTCTACCGCAGTGTGGTCTCAGAGATGAAAGGTAAATTCAAACCCCGGTGGGAACTTAAACACCGAGTCCATAACAATGTATGTAAATTCTGCAAGCAGCGTATTTCGACTTCCACTCCATGATATGTAATATAGTTTTTAATAGTGGGCCTCTGTGAAGGCTCATGGCTCAGTAGTTAGAGCGTCGAGCTTACGATCACGAGGCTGTGAGTTCGAATCCTGGACCGGGCAGCGTGTTGTGTTCTTGAGCAAAACACTTCATTTCACGTTGCTCCAGTCCACGCAGCTGGCAAAAATGAGTAGCGCTGCGATGGACTGGCGTCCCGTCCAGCTGGGGAACACATACGCCATAGAAACCGAGAAACCGGACCCATGCGCCTGGCTAGGCTTTAAAAGGTCGCATTTATATATATATATATATATATATATATATATATATATATATAATACATATACATCATCGTGACCAACCAGGCTATCAGATGTTGCTACTCATCGCTGGTCACAATGTGCTTCACATTGTTTTAGCCTTCAAATGACGCCACCCCGCTGGCTAAGCAAGCAGGCCAACAGAAGAAAGAGTGAGAGAAAGTTGTGGCGAAAGAGTACAGCAGGATCGCCAACACTCCCTGCTGGAGCCTAGTGGAGCTTTAGGTGTTTTCGCTCAATAAACACTCACAACGCCCGCTCTGGGAATCGAAACCGTGAGTCCGCTGCCCTAACCACTGGGCCATTGCGCCTCCACTTATATATATATATATATGTGTGTGTGTGTGTGTGTGTGTGTGTGTGTGTGTGTGTGTGTATATATATGTGTGTATGTGTATATATATATATATATGTATATATATGTATGTGTGTATATATATATATATATGTATGTATATACGTATGTGTATGTATGTATGTATGTGTATGTATGTATGTACAGGGTAGGCCAAAAGTCACTCGACAGTAAATCAAAATTCCATAAATAGTTAATATTCAATTGTATTTATTCATTTGGCAAAATGGTGTTGCACAAGAACGGCTTCAGTTTGAACAATTTTCATGATGTTTCATATTTAGATGCTTTTAATAAATTCATTCGGTGGTTAAACATAAATAAACCTTGACAATTAAATGGTTTTGATTTACTGACAGGTGACTTTATATATATATATATATTTCTTTTCTATTTCTTTCAGTCATTTGACTGCGGCCATGCTGGAGCACCACCTTTTAGTCGAGTAAATCGAACCCAGGTCTTATTCTTTGTAAGCCTAGTACTTATTCTATGGGTCTCTTTTGCCGAACCGCTAAGTTACGGGGACGTAATTAAGCACACCAGCATCTGTTGTCAAGCGATGTTGGGGGGACAAACACAGACACACAAACATATACCTATACATATACATATATATACATATATACGACGGGCTTCTTTCAGTTTTCGTCTACCAAATCCACTCACAAGGCTCTGGTCGGCCCGAGGCTATAGTAGAAGACACTTACCCAAGGTGCCACGCAGTGGGACTGAACCCGGAACCATGTGGTTGGTAAGCAAGCTACTTATCAACAGCCACGCCTACGCCTATATATATATATATATATATATATATATATATATCATATATATATATATATATATATATATATATAATATATATATATATATATATATATATATATATATATAAGAAAATAGTAAAGTGTGAAAAAAACGACAGAAGGCTTAAATGTTAAAAAATATATATATTTGTGTCAAAATGTCTGGAGAATATTGGAAAAATTTTTTTCCTTTCCTTAAAATGACATAATTTTAAAATTTTTAAAGAAATTACCGGTTTCGCGTGTAGCTTTTCAATTTCTTGTGACGTTATGTTTATATTGCATGGAATTATCGTTTTTTTATTTCCAGGAGATTTCTAAATAAGGGGAGGTAGGTGAGTGATTTTTTCCGGTGTAGGGGAGATAATCGCCTTAAAAAATTTTTTTTTCCATTTCCTTGTTAATTTCTCTGTGTCAGTATGTTCGGATGGTTGAGTCTGGGTTTGTACTTTTCAATGAAGAATGTTTCCTTGTTCAGTCTCATTTGTGTTGATGATCCGAAAGCACATTGGTAAAATGGGAAGATTAAAAATTGTGGCAGTAGTTGCTTTGCGCATTTCTCAATGTGCTCACTAAAAGGTATCATTCTATATTCTGGGAATGCAATCTGTTGTCGATGCAGTGTGCATCTGCGCTGAGTGAGTGATAGTCCCGTGGAACCCACGTAGTCTTGGTGGCAGCCCGAGCATTTAATAACATAAATTATGTTTCAGAGGCACAAGTAAAGTTAGATTTGATCTTAAATTTCTGTCCCTCTTTAAAGAAGAATTCTGATCCTTCCAATAGGTTAGGACATGTTGCACAGTTCGATCTACCACATTTTTTTACTTTTGCATCCGTAATTTTAGAAGACAATTTTGCCTTGTGAGAATCTTTTTAAGTGATTTAGGCTGTTTGTAGCTTTTAATGATTTGGTGTATGTTTAGAATTTCCTTTAATTTTGGGTTTTTATGAAGTATTGTAAATTCTGGGTGATGATGGTGAAGGCTTCTTTGTTTCTGGGGGTTGTATGTAGATATGTAAGGTAGTATTTTCGGGGAAGGTGTGTTGTTGTGTTGAATTTCTTAAAGTTTCTATGTTGATTTCTGTTGCACGTCTGATCCCATCCTCTATGAGTTGAGCTGGGTAATGTCTGTCAATTAGGGTGTTTTTGAGTTCTTGCAGTCTAAAGTTCCTGGTATTTTGTTCTGACACTATTGTGCATATCCTTCTTGCAAGGTTGAAGGGGATGTTTGTTTTAGTGTGTCTTGGGTGGCATGAATTAAAAAGAAGGTATTGTTTGGCGTCTGTGGCTTTGTAAAAAATGTCTGTTTCTATTTTAAGGTTAATTTTTTAATTAGTATATCCAAGAACGGGAGCTCCTTTTGGTTGTATTCCATTGTGAACTGTATATTTGGGTTTATGCTGTTCAATAGGTTTTTAAATTTTAGGAGTTTATCTATGTTTCATTCCAGAGAATGAAACAATCGTCTAGGAATCGTTTCCAATTCTCTTTTATGTATTGAGAGAGGGAGTTTCCAAAGATTGATAGAGATTCCTGGTAAATGATTATTTCCATGTATCCCATTGTTAAGTTCGCAATGACTGGTGCTGCCCTTGTCCCATAGCAATTCCGGATTTTTGACGGTAAATGTATTGTCAAACATGAAGTGGTTTTGTGTAGGATGAATTCAATTGATTTAGTAATGAATTCTTTACTGATCCTTTTTGGTATTTCTTCCGGAAATTGGTCTAACCAGAATTGTATTGCCTCCAGTCCATAATTATGAGGTATACTGGTATACAAGTTGATTACATCAAATGAAACCAGGATTGTTCTTCCTTGGTTTTTTTTGGAAGGTGTTTTAACATATCTAAGTATCTCTGATATGGCTATCGATATGTTTAAGGAAGGGTTTCAAGAGGTGTCAATAAGTAGACTTAGTCTGTGTGTTCCACAGGTTGGGCCAGCTACAATGGGTCGTAGTTTAGGTCCCCCGGTTAGGTGTGGTTGTATGTCTTTGGTGATTTTTTAATGGTTTCATTTATAATTTGACTTTTATGATTTTTGGCAGACCATAGAAAAGGCTAGGTTTGCATTTAAAGTTTGTTAGGAAATCAATCTCTTGGTTGTCAGTTTCCTTTTCATGGTTTTTAATTAGTGAAGATAGAGTTTTCATTATTTTTTGTGGGGTGTAGTTGGTAATTTTTTCATAATGTAGGTCTTCATCAAGCAAGGAAATTACAAGATTTCTGTAGTATGATGTATCCATTATTACAACTGCATTTCCCTTGTCCGCTTCCTTAATGGTTATATCTTCATCATTTTGGAGTTCTATCAGTTCTTTCCATTGTGTATTGTTAAAATTTGGGTTAGCTTCTGTTTATGTATAGTATGGTAGGGGAAGTTCTCAATGTGGTTACAGAATTGTCAAGATCTTTATTTCTTCCTCTGTGTGGGATGTGTTCACTTTTGTTCTTGACAAGTGATTCATCTTCAGTATTGAAAATGTTTGATGCTTCTGCTAGTCTTAATTTTCTTGCAAAATTCTGTTATATTATCCTTGAGTTCATTAGGTTTGCTCTGCGTGGAGTTGGTGTAAATTTGAGCCCTTTTGCGAGGATGTCAATTTTTATGTTAGAAAGAGTTTGGTTGAAAGATTGATTATCTTCGGTTTTTCCTTATTACTAGGTTCCAGCCTGTGTCCTGGTGTCCCTGGTCCCTGGCTAAAAAATGTGGGTGTAATTTTGTTTGTATGAGTTGTCTGTGAGGTTGTGTGTATTTGGTCGGGGGAGTGGTGGTATTGTTGCCTCCGATCGTTGTGTGTGTGTGGGAATCTATGGTTGTTAATGCTTGTGGTGTGTGTAAAATTTCTGTATGGGGAATATTTTTGTTTCGAACTTCTTGTATATTCACCCACGTGCTTTACCAAACAAACTTTCTTATCTATATATATATATATATATATATATCACGTGATCACGTGACCGACCAGACCATCAGATGTTGTTACATATCGCTGGTCACATTGCGTTCGCATTGTTTTAGCCTTCGAATGACGCCACCCCGCTGGCTAAGCGAGCAGGCCAATATATATATACATACGTACTAATTAGCAAATTTGTCTGCTTCCTGTACAGCACCCAATCTTGTGATCTATAGAGGAGGGTGATGATGACAACAGCCTTATTAACTTTGGTCGTGGTGGACAGCTCAGTGCGCGGTTCTGTCATACACGCTTCTGCAGAGGTCTAAATGAGGTGTTGGTCTCGGTAACACCAACAACGATGCGCTCCAGCATTGACGCTATGCTGCTGGTGAGACTACTTAGGTGTTCAAATGATGTCTCATTGACGAACATATCCCAAATACTGAAAACCGTATTCTACAAGGAGCTCGGCAGGTGCAAAAGCTGCAGAGGGAGCCTCCAGGAAGTTAGAAT
The DNA here is from genome assembly GCF_006345805.1 of Octopus sinensis. Lineage (NCBI taxonomy): Eukaryota > Metazoa > Mollusca > Cephalopoda > Octopoda > Octopodidae > Octopus > Octopus sinensis. The sequence goes on from NC_043006.1 coordinate 48,468,127, forward strand.
ACAAGCTCACAGAGGGAGGAAGAGACCCCAGAACATCGGGGGAGATTCATTACTCAGAGACGTTTCAAGACATTGAATTCAGATCACTCTCTGCAGCTTTAAGGTCAAATCAGCTGCAGCTGATGAGAAATGCCGAAGAAGAAACACACAGTTAGGACCTTTACCTTACTAAATATTCTGATGGGTTTCGGCCAAAAATTGGTCCAAAGTGCGCCAGTTCCTATCGTTCAGAGAATGGTTTACATGGCCATCCAAGGCTTGCCGCTCTTCCTCATAATCTTAAGATACGAAGAACTGCCATTATATATATATATATATATATATATATATATATATATATATCATTACAGATATAGGGAAATAATTATTAATTTAATAATTAATAAATTTTACCAAATATTATGCCGATGAAGGAATTAATTTGTTAATTCTAATCCCGAAGCGCGTATATAATTAATCGTAGACAGTTTGATTTCGTTATTTTTTCTTCTTTTTGCTATGTGAGTTATATTTGGAGTTAAAATAATTAGCTGTCTTTCGGTTGTGTGGTGAAGCAATTGTTGCTAAACCCTTATTATATTTATAATTATATATATATATATATATATAATATATATATATATATTTATTTATTTATTATATATATATAAATAGTAGATAGATAGATAGATAGATAGATAGATAGATAGATAGATAGATAGATAGATAGATAGATAGATAGATAGATAGATATAAATAAATAAAATGAGTGAACTCGGAGGCAAGAAAATCTTCCGCTGCGGAGATGGTTCCTGAAGAAAATTCGCTAATTCATCGAGTGTGAAACGCAAGGTGGACATCAATGCACCGAATGACGTATGAGTTCCAATGTCGTTTCACTTCGTCCGCTTACAAACACTAAATCGCTCGACTGAAGATCTGCACAAATCTCGCTATTTTCGAGTGATATTCTATTCAAAGATATTGCACGCTGTTACAGTATCTAGAATTTTTCAGATAATCGAGGTCTGCATTTATGTGATCCGTTCTTGTACGGAGTAGGTCATTCAAATACATTCATATTCATAGTTGGACGTTGCATTCTTGTTTCCTAGACTGTCAGATATATCCGAACAGATAAGTAGAAATTTCACTGTTCCTAGTTCTAAACTAGTTCATACGATGATTGTAACTTGATTTGAACTTATCTATGAGTCCCGTGTTGTTCTAGTTCCTTTGGATGCCATCAGATAGTTTATAATAATGAAGTATACAGAACGTACAGAGTTCCTTTTATTTGTGTATACTTATATGTGTATGTGTATGAGTTTACGAGAGAGGAGAGGATTGTGTGTAAGCGTAAGCATACCAGAGAAGACG
>NC_043006.1:48471985-48474485 GCF_006345805.1 Octopus sinensis
ATATATCTGGGTGGGGGGGCAGCATGTGTATGAGTGTGTGTATGCATGTACGTATGTATATTTTAATGCGTTGCGATTTTTATTTCTCAACTTTCCACGTTTTTGATTACAAATTGTATTTATGTTCCAAATGCGTGTTTACAAGGATAGCAAGTTAGATAAATAGATAAATAGAGGGGAGAGAGAGAGAGAGAGAGAGATACATATATTATGGAGTCCACTGCTTACGTTACCATAGAAATTGCAAACAAAATGGCAATGTGCCTATAAGACGTGCATGTGCATGTTTGTATTTGTGTGTGTGTATATACAAATATATATATATATACATATATATGTATGTGTGTATATGTGTGTGTGTGTGTATTTATGGTATATTTACCTGCCTATAGCTCAATTCGGTATCTGTATCGTGAGATATAGGGCGATGGTCTTTTAATTCAACGTGTTATCTACTATAGTTTTTTTTCCATCGATTTATATATTCTCTGAAATATATCAGTGTGGAGGTGTATGTTTATATATAAATATATATGTGCATGTGTGTGTGGTGTGTGTGTGTGTGTGTGAGAGAGAGAGAGAGAGAGAGAGAGAGAGAGTTTGTATGTGTCTGTGAGTGTGTTAGTCTCTGTGTGTGGGAGAATGTATCTCCTTGATAATGTCTTCTGTTAGCACACACATATGCTGACATACATTAAACTATAGATGGAATTGCTTCTACATGTGCATCAATAAATCTAGCTCCCTATTTATCTCTATATATATATCTTTCCTTTCTCTCTCCGTCTCTCTTTCACTCTCTCTCTCTCTCTCTCGCTCTTTTCTCTTTCATTTTTGCCAATCTAAACCAGTTATAGATTATTCTGGCAATAAATATATCTACCTGTGTGCATCAGTTAATCTATCTATGGTAATATCAAAGGATAAATGTATGCGCGCGTATATATATATATATATATATATATATATTATAAATATAATAAACTTACTCGGAAATGTATACATACATAAAAATAAGCGCATAAATATATGTATATATATACATATATATATTATATATATATATATATATATAAATATTATATATATACACATATATATATATATATATATATATATATATATATATATATATATATATATATATTATATATACATATACGGTACGTGTGAGAAAGAAAGAGAAAGAGAAAGAGAATGTATATATACTATACATACATACATATATATATAAATTCATATATGGCGAGACTGAGGCATGGTGCGATAGTGTGTGCGAATGATATATATACATACATACATACATACATACATACATACATACATACATATATATATATGTATATATATATATATATGTGTGTGTGTGGTGTAAGTGTGTGTGTGTATCTATGTATATGTATATATGTGCACATATATATAAGTATACATATATACATATATATACATACATGTGTGTTTAGGTGTGTATCGCGTAGGGAGAATAACACCGTTGTATTTACAGGCTTCTATGAAAGAAACATAAATATTCGCCTAATAATCTTTCTCTTGATCCCAACAGCGGAAACATTCTCGAACAGTCCGTGGATCATTAAAATGGCACGCTCCAGTGCTTTCGGATTACGCTCTGGAAGATCTGTTCAAGCTATGAGGTCATATGAAGAAGAATAATTAACAAAAATAGAAATAGAATAAAATAAAATAAAAATATCGATAGGTGGTGGGAAATTCCGAAGCTAGTTTCCTGAAATAAATATTGCGAAGAAGACAAAAAGCAGCTTTTAATATTATAACTAATGGAATAATGACGTTGTTAAATGCTCCACCGTAAATTTAATAAGAAAATAAATTTAATAAGGAATTTTAAATAATTTTTGAAAAATTGTTCCCTTGTAAATTTAATAATAAATGTTTGCAGTCACCATCACCACCACCACCACGACAACTACGACATAACCACTACCACCACCACTGCCTACACCTCCATCAACATCACCACCGCCAACGCCACAACCGCTACGATTACCGTCACCACCACCGAATCACTACAACCACCATCATACCAGCACCACCAAACCCAACACCATCACCGTCACTACTAACCCTATTACTGCCACCACTCTCACTACCACCACCGCAGCCACCAGCACCGACGCCACCACAACGCCGCACCTTAACGCTACCTCCACCGCTACAGCCACCATCGTCCGCACCACACCTTTTCATCACCACCACCACCGCTGCCACCTCATACCACCACCACCACCACCACCACCGCCACCAACGCGGTCACTACCAACACCGCACCACAACACTATCTCCACTGCTGCAACCACTATCATCCCCACAAGCCACGCCACTACGATCAACGCCACCAATACCACTTCCACCGCCACCCGCATCATTACCATCTCCCGCAACTCCCCTCGCCATTCTCCCACCACCTCCACCACCACCACAAACACCGATATTCTCACCCACACCCCCACCACCACAAACA
>NC_043006.1:48476985-48489485 GCF_006345805.1 Octopus sinensis
CTCTCTCTTTCTCTCTTTCTCTCTCTCAGTCACTCGCTCACTCTCTCTCACTTCCCTCACTCACTCTCTTTCTCTCCCTCACTCTATCTCTTTCTTTCTGTCTCTGTCTCTCTCTCGCTTTCTTTCTCTCTCTCTTTCTCTCTCTCACACTATCTCTCTTTCTTTCTCTCTCTGTCTCTGTCTCACTCTCTTTCTCTCTCTCTCTTTTCACTCGCTCTCTCTTTCTCTCTCTCACACTCTCTCTCTTTCTCTCTTTCTCTCTCTCTCTCTCTCTGTCTTTTTCTCCCTCTCTCACTTTGTCTCTCTCCCTCTCTCTCCTTTTCTCTCTCTCACTTTTTCTCTCTCCCTCTCTCTCTCTCTCTCTCTCTCGCACTTTCTCGTTCTGTATTTTCTTTTATTTTCCTTTTATTTGTTTCAGTCATTTGACCGCGGCCATGCTGAAGCACCGCCTTTAGTCGAACAAAATCGACCCCGGGATTTATTCTTTGTAAGCTTACTACTTTATCTTATCGGTCTCTTTTGCCGAACTGCTAAGTTACGGGGACGTAAACACACCAACATCGTTTGTCAAGTGATGGTGGGGGACAAACACAGACACAAATATATACGTACATATATATATACAACGAGCTTCTTTCAGTTTCCGTCTACCAGATCGACTCACAAGGCCTTTATCGGCCCGAGACTATAGTAGAAGACACTTGCCTAAGTTGCCACGCAGTGGGACTGAACTCGGAACCATGTGGTTTGGAGGGAAGCTTCGTACCACGCAACCTCTCCAATCTTATTAACAATATATTTACTTATTCATATATCAAGCTTTCTACCTACCTAACTGTCAATCTCTATATCTATGAACGCGTGTGTGTATGTGTGTGTGTGAGTGAGTGTGTTTGTGTGCTTGTGCGTGTGAGAGTTTACGTGAATGTGTGTGTGTGTTTGTGTGTGTTTATGCGTGTGTGTGTGTGTGGTGTGTGTGTGTGTGTGTGTGTGTGTGTGTGTGTGTTTGTGTGTGAGTGTTACTCTTTTACGTGCCTTTTTTCGTGTTCATCTTCTCCCTGTAATCTGCCTCTCTATTTATTCCATACAGATTATAGAAAAAGGATGGAAGAAATAATTAAGAAACACAAAGACTCGAGGAAAAAAATGGTGAGACATTAAACCTGAGAATCGAAAAGAGATAATTAAAAAAAAACGATTGAAGAAATAGTGGGAGATATAGAGAAATACAGAGAGATTGAAAGGAGAGGAAAAACTGACGAATGACTGAAAGTGAAAAACTGAGTAAGCGAATAACGAAGAAAAAAAAGAAAATTTTCTATTTACAAAGCGATGGTACGCGGCCTCGTTTTCGATCAAAGTCGGTTGCCTCAGCTGTCCAACTGGATCGGTCGGCTGTTTCCTGAACATAAACACCTAAAGAAATCCACCAAGGAGATAGATATGGTAGCTGTAACCGTCTCAGGCTGACTGTGGTTCACAAGGAACCTTTCCGCAGATGGAACCTTTCCGCAGGTGAGGATTAATTCAGTTCTTGCTAACGTAATCAGGCAAAGCCAAAAAGTACGAAGCTAAGTAGCGAAACGATTGTGATGATATGAAAGGATTTCCGACATTGCAACAGATTCAGAACTTGGAAAATCTCTGAGTGATTCTTGCAACTTCTGCATGAGGCAATGCATCTCCGATATTTATTTCAGGAGAGGCCGTGGGGTAAGTAGCTTGCTTCCCAATCACATTGTTCCGGGTTCATTCCTACTGCGTGGCACCTTGTGCAAGTGTCTTCTACTATAATCTCCGGCCGGCCAAAGCCTTGCGAGTGGATTTGGTAGACGGAAACTGAAACAAGTCCGTCATGTATATATATGTGTGTGTGTGAGAGTGTGTGTGTGTGTGTGTGTGTATGTGTTTGTTTCTGCATCATTACTTGACAACCGATATTGGTGTGTTTACGTCCCCGTAACTTAGCACATCGCATAAATAGTCCGGTAGAATAAGTAGCAGGCTTACAAAGAATAATTCCTGAGGTCGATTTGTTCGAATAAAGGCGGTGCTCCAGCATGGTCACAGTCAAATGACTGAAACAAATGAAAGAATAAATATGAATAAATAAAAGATTGTCAAAATTGTTAGGACACCGAAGAAAATGCCTTTAGTTAGTTATACTTGATCTTCCGTTCTGCGCTGAAATCCCACCAAGGCCAGCTTGTGCCTATGACACAAACGATTATTTGACGAAAAAAACATTTTGTTAGATATTCCAATAAATTATTGTTATTATTACATTTCCGTGCCTTCCATTCATTCTATGTTCGAACTGGATACGTCTATTTGTATTACACAATGAATTGTATCAGTAATCAAGCTCCATTTACGGTAAATGTTCTTTGTAATACAAGACTGGTAATGATAGTCGGGGAGATGTGGAGTACTTAAGTACTTCTATTAACTCGCTTCAAATTCTGCCTAAAATTTCGTAAACGGAGTCACAGGCATGCTAAGAATGTTAGAAATAGTAGCGAAATCACACTCAAATCGGGTTCTAAATTCTTTAGGAACTAGGGTCACATTAGATTATATGATAATAAATACCCTATGGCTGAAAAACAGAAGAAAAAGGTGATGGTCCTAGCTGGGATGTCTTTTATCATAGGTCTGTTTTATCAGACCTATTACTGAACCGGTACTCCATTTTTTACGACGATGAGAGTTCTAGTTGATCCTACCAACGGAAGAGCCTGCTCTTGAAATTAACGTGCAAGTGGACGAGTACTCATGAGACCTGCGTACCTTTGACATATGTGTTAGGGAGATTCATCGTGACACAGAATATGACGAAGCTGGTCCTTTGAAATACAAGTATTACGTATTTTTGCCATCTGTGTGGACTGGAGCAACGCGAAGTAAAGTGCCTTATTCAAAAACACAACACGCCGCAAGTAACAGAACTTACGACTGTTCGACTCTGAGCTGAATATCCAAACTTCTAACTATGTGCCTCCACTGTTACTAAACAACCTGTGCGTTACATCACACCGATCCATACGAGAGGGTGCTGAAAAGTTTCTGGTTTGGGGCAAAAACGGAGAGTAAGAAATTTTCTTGTGGACGTTTGAATAGGAATCTTCTATATTTTATTTGTCTTATGCTTGTTCCAAGCATTGGGCTGCTGCCTTGAAGGATCTAGTCGAAGACACACACACACACGCACACACACACACATACACGTATATATACGGTGGTTGTCTACTCTTTATGCAGAGTTTGACCACCTCTTGTACTTACACCTTAGATCTATCATGGCGTCTGGTGTGGCTTTTTAAACCAGACAATGTTTTGAAAAGACACACACATGAATTGCATATCGACTTTAGACCGCTAAGAACAGCATTTAAGTTTTGATCTTTGTGGGTCTTGAAATGTCTGTTGATGCCTTATGCCATACACAGCATTGACAGAAAATAGGCAGAGTAGTTAGAGGAGGTTCGTTTTTCATGGGTCTGCAAATGAGATATGAGCCTAGGAAAAGAAAGGCATGGTCTGTCACATATATATATATATATATATATATATATATATATATATATATATATATATATATATATATACAGGGTGCGTAAGGTATTTGGGGACAGTTATATACTTACACAAAAATTACTCTTAGAAACAGACAATAATGCTTTTTTTTACTGAAAAAGGTTTTGAGAATAAGAATAAACATATTGTTTCGTCATTTTATTCAATAAAGTGTCCTTCAGTTTCAATAACGGCTTCTATGCCAGGTCTGAATCGCCTACATTCTAGGATCAAGTGGTTTGTGTTCATATTGGACACTACTCTATGAAGGCTTTTAGGGATTCTTTCTCAACTACGCTCCATACACAGTAGCCCAATGGATTGAGGCCTGGGGAGTTAGAAGGCCAAATGTTGGGGGTTATGTGATTATGAAAATTTCCTGCCGTCCATTCCTGCGTTGTTGTAGCCTTGTGTGATGGTGCCGAGTTTTATTGAAACACATAAGGTCTTTCGTTGCGTGCATTATCAACCCACTGCTCAACCGCTGTATTCAGAACATCTATGTAGGCAGCAAAGTTTACTCATAGACCTTGTGGAAAGAAGTGAGGGGGCACTATATGTCCTTCATTGCTGACAACACCCAAAACCATGACAGTTGCAGGAAATTTTGCATGCATTACTCTTGGAACTTCCTAAGGTCTGCACATAGCCATCTTTCATTTCTTCTGTTTACTTTCTGCTATAGTAAAATTAATATATGTCCTCAAATATCTTACGCAACCTGTATATACACGCATGCATACAGAGCAGGAGGAGACCCCCTTCGGTCATGACTGACCATGGGATTGCACCTAGAAAGTTACCCTCCGAGGCACAAGTCCGAGCAAGGCTGTTTATGGAAGGTCAGCAGTCGCCCGTGCATACCAGCCTCCCCTCTCCACACCACTGATGTTATCCAAGCGAAAGGCAAAGGGGCCGATACAGTTTGGCACCTGTGACATCGCAACTCATTTCTACAGCTGAGTGAACTGGAGCAACATGAAATAAAGTGTCTTGCTCAAGAACACAACACACAGCCTGGTCCAGATTTCGAACTTACAACTCAACGGAAGCTCGATGATCTAACCACTGAGGCATGCGCCTTCACACTCATGCATACACACATACATATATACATAGGGGTATGTATTTTTCAAACGTCCGCCTACAAGCACGGGTTCAGTCCCACTGCGTGGCACCTTGCGCATGTCTTCTATATCCTCGGGCTGACTAAAGCCCTGTGAGTGGAACTCGTAGGCGGAAACTGGAAGAAACCTGTTGTATATACATACATAAATACATACATATACATATATATATATATATATATATATATATATATATATATACTCACACACACACACACACATATTTAAAGAGACTCCGCCGGTTACGACGACGAGGGTCCCAGCTGATACGATCAACGGAACAGCTTGCTCGTGTACCCTTAACATAGTTCTCGGGGATAATCAGCGTGACACAGAGAGTGACAAGGCTGACCCTTTGAAATACAAGTACAACTCATTTTTGCCAGCTGAGTGGACTGGAGCAACGTGAAATAAAGTGTCTTGCTCAAGGACACAACGCGTCGCCGGGAATCGAACTCACAACCTTACGATCATGAGCCGAATGCCCTAACCACTAAGCCACGCGCCCTCACCACACACACATATACATATATATTGTATGTATACACGTAATGCTCAAGCACGTAGGCATTAGGAATCATTCTTGAAGAGAATTACCATTATGGTATTAATTCAAAGCAAGCATGAAATATTCTTCATCTTAAATAAAAACACCAAATTAATATTTAAGCGGAGATTAATTTTAGGGATTAATACTTCCACTTGTTACTTTTATTATTTTTCGGAATTTAATGTGTTTAGATTATGCTAAATAGCGATTCTGGAGCAATGTACTTTACTAGTGTGTCTGTCTGAGAGAGTATGTGTCGTGTTAACGTGCACATGGGCGTGTATTTGTGTGTGTGTATGTGTGTGTGTGTGTGTGTGTACTTGTATGAGAGTGTATGTGTGCAGGTGTATATAAGCATATATTTGCGCTCCTTTTCATATTGGTGTGTGTGTATTTTTGCATGTGTATATATATATATATATATATATATATATATGTATGTATGTATTTATACGTGTAAGTGTGTGTGTGTGTAGATGCGTCTGTATGTCTGTGTGTGAGAATATGTGTATATATATATATATATATATATATATATATAGTTAGATAGATAGAGAGATAGTTCGATAGATAGATAGATAGATAGATAGATAGATAGATAGATAGATAGATAGATAGATATATGTGCATGTTTGCGTGTGTTTGTGCATCGGTGTAGATGTGTATACATCCTCACATTCATACTATACACATTCATGTATACAAACACACGTAATACATACAAATATACATAGGCGTGGCTGTGTAATAAGAAGCTTGCTTCCTAACCACATGGTTCCGGGTTCAGTCCCACTGCGTGGCACCTTGTGTCTTCTACTATATTCTCGAGCCAACCAAAACTTTGTAAGTGGATTTGGTAGACGGAAACTGAAAGAACCCTGTCGTATATATATATATATATGTGTGTGTGTGTGTGTGTGTATGTATGTATATATATGTATATATATATGTGTGTGTGTGTGTGTGTGCATGTATGTATATATATATATATATATATATATATATATATATATATATAAATATATATATATATATATATATATAAATATATATATATTTGCATGTATGTATTTGTGTGTTTGTGCTTACTGCACACTATCGCTGAAAACGGCGGTTCGGCAGAAGGAGAGATAGATAGATAGATAGATAGATAGATAGATAGATAGATAGATAGATAGATAGATAGATAGATAGATAGATAGATAGATAGATAGATAGATATGAATTTATGAATACATGTATGTTTGTGCGCATGCACATCCTTTCTACCTCAGCGTTAGCAAATTCAGGTATGACTATTGCAAATCTGAGGCATGTTACCCATTTTTCAGAAGTAGAATTTACTCGCATAATAACAATAATGAATAAATTCCGGAAAATCTCCCGCCGCGTTAATAACTTTCGCCACCAAATCTTCATAACATATTTTAGTTTACTCACAAAAAAAATTATGCCTTCGTCTCAAGGGTAATATTATGGATACCGCAAAGGTGGCAAGTCAACAGAATCGTTAGCATGCCGGACAGAATGCTTAGCGACATTTTGTTCGTCCTTATCTTCAGAGTTCAAATTTTGCCGAGGTCAGCTTTGCCTTTCATCCTTTCGGGGTTCGATATAGTAAGTACCAGTTGAGCACTGAGTGTCGATTTAATTGACTTAACCCCTCTCCCGATGTTATTGGTCTTCTGTCAAAATTTGAAACGAATATTATGATGTGTTACATTTTTAAAATCAGATCTCACTCAAGTGACCTTCCTATCGATGATCGCGCCTTGAAGCGTACATGTTGAGGAAATATACATTTTATTTTCATCTTCCACGCTTGAGTGATTTATTTAGCGCAGCGAAGATGAGTTACTTGTTACTATATTCTTCACAGGTCCGACTTTGCCTTTCATCCTTTCGGGGTCGATGTAATCGACTTTATCCCCTTGTCTGTCCTTGTTTGTCCCCTCTGTGTTTAGCCCCTTGTGGGCAATAAAGAAATATATATTCTTCACAGGTTTTGAGGAAAAGTTTCTAAAGCAACCCTGACTGCTCCCTCTGGCAGTGAAACGCTTGTAACTCTTAGATGCTTGCTGATGCCCTGATGACTAAGATTTATTTAATAAAGATTGGCATACTAGTATATTATTTGTTTGTCGCAAACCTTTTCGCCTATCAAACTCATCTGCGCAAACTCATAAAATGTTGTGTAATTAATGTTGTACACATAGAAGAAATATCGAATAGTCGATTTGTTAAACTACAGTTACATGTGTTCCAGCAAGACTAATTATTCTAAAATCAATATTCCGCACCAACCACCTATTTTTAATAATAATAATAATAATAATAATAATAATAATAATAATAATAATAATAATAATAAAATAATAATAATAATAATAATAATAATAATAATAATAATAATAATAATAATAATATAATAATAATAATAATAATAATAATAATAATAATAATAACAACAACAACAACAACAACAATAATAATAATAATATTGCTGATCACAATAACGGCAAAAATTCAAAAGATTGTGCTCATGGGAACTGTTCATATCCTACATAAAATATTATGTAATCTCAAATTTTAAAACAAACTCATAATTTTCTTGTTTTGTTAAACATTTTCTCGAACAACACTATGTGCAAAACCCAATATATGACACCCGAGGCATAACACCAACATGAACTTCTAACTTGTTGTCTCTTGAGGTCTCTGGGTGGGACTTGAAACCAACTTGTATAAATACAAAGCAAAGTCAAACATATAATAATAATAATATAATAATAATAATAATAATAAAATAATAATAATAATAGTAATAATAATAATAATAATAATAATAATAATAATAATAATAATAATAATAATAATAATAATAATGATAGGAAGAAGATGACAAAATCATCTTGCTAATTTTCTGCTTTCATATGTGGGGGGAAACAGAATTTTCTCCCCCTCTAATGGTTGGCTCGCAAATTCTTGAACCTCTGCAGGGGTATCAAACAGCAACCACACCGTTGCGTATTTGATACCCCTTGCAATAAATTTAATAGTTGGCAGGTATTCTGCCAACTCCTTTTCTATTTCTGTCTGCAAGAACACAGCGATGGTGTCGAGGGACCTAGAATGCGTCCTCAGCACCACCGTTCTCGCATTAAAAAATTTCAACCACTGCTTGGGAGCCATAATTTGCCACTCCAATACAGTGTTTTTAGCTGCCATGATAACAAAACAGAGCAAATAAAAAAATGTTTAAGACAAATGTTCAAAAAAGTTTCAAATGAAAAGTCAATAAGCAACTCAAAAAAGAACGGAAAGATAGAGCAAAGAAGAAAGAACGAAGGAAGACAGTTCAATGGCAACACAATTCCGCCACTTAGGTAGTCCACACAAATTTAGGTTCGCCGTCGCAGTACAAAAATTCCAATTTTGGTTTCTAACAGCTAAGTGAGACTTTAAACACAAAACACAGCAATTTTTATGGTCGTCCCGGTACTCCAGGACAAATGGTAACCCTCCTGGCCGAAATAGTCAAAAGTAACACAATTTGGACAATTTGGGACACGCCTCCCAAAACAAACCTCTCACAACCAAGTGAGACCTTAAGCACGACCACTGGAGACAAATGCATGGAACCCAGTGGAGACCTCTTGTTCGACAAAAAATAAATAATACGAGCAACAGAACCCCACTAGGTCCCAAAAAATCAGACGTCTTACCTAGTAGTCGTGCTTCACTATTTCACGCCGGTGACACACACCAACGTGACTTTTACCGCGAGAAAAAAAAACGGGTCCTCTCTGTACTGAAGTAAGCAAGCTACTTACCACACACCCATTCTAATACATATATATGTTTGAGGCGGCGAGCTAGCAGAAACGTTAGCACGCCGGGCGAAATGCTTAGCGGCATTTCATCTGCCGCTACATTCCGAGTTCAAATTCCGACGAGATCGACTTTGCCTTTCATCCTTTCGGAGTCGATAAATTAAGTACCAGTTACGCACTGGGGTCGATGTAATCGACTTAGTACCTATGTCTGTCCTTGTTTGTCCCCTCTGTGTTTAGCCCCGTGTGGGTAATAAAGAAATAGGTATTTCGTCTGCCGCTACGTTCTGAGTTCAAATTCCGCCGAGATCGACTTTGCTTTTCATCCTTTCGGGGTCGATTAAATAAGTACCAGTTATGCACTGGGGTCGATATAATTGACTTAATCCGTTTGTCTGTCCTTGTTTGTCCTCTCTGTGTTTCGCCCCTTGTGGGTAGTAAAGAAGCAGGTATTTACTCTGTCTTTACGTTCTGAGTTCAATTCTGCCAATGTCGACTTTGCCTTTCATCCTTATATATATATATATATGTTAAATGCAGAGCTATAAAGTGAACGCCAAGCTGGCATAAGTATTGGCAGTGATATGGTCCACTACAAGTCTAATAGCAGAGCCAGCAGTATCCCGATAGGCCTATAACCTAATGACTGAAACCAGTAAAAGAAAGAAAGAAACGAAAATGTATTGATGATTAGAGTCATTGAACATTCGATCTTTGTTGCCTTGTTACAAGCTCAGCACATTTTTTTTTCATCTGCTTTGTATCACGTGACTGTTCTATACAGTCACATGTATGAACTGTACTCACTCACTGTATCTATTTCCAGTCAGTGTAGAGAACTGGCGAGCTGCCATACATTGATTGAGTTATTGCCAGTGTCATGCCTCACAACCATTCCACCATCCATACCGTGTGTACGTTTGTCGGTTGTGTTGTATCCAGGTTTCATCTGGTGCAGACAAATGCGCTGCTTAACCGTATGGGAATCCAACAGCACGCAACAACACCACAGCTATTGCACTCACATGCTCTGAATAGCATTTAAGCCAGTACATACACACACATACACACAGACACACAGACACAAACACACACACACATGCACTGAAATACGTACACACACATATGAACAAATATATTTGTAAATATACTATACAAGGTTGCACATATATGTATATATTCCCTTACATATACTTACACACATATTGTGTATATGAGCATATACTTACGCACACTCATGTATATATATATACATATACGTGTGTGTGTGCGCATGTCTGTATGCGTAGGTGTGTGTGTGTTCATACGCATGCATATATACATACATGCATCTGTATATAGATAGATAGATAGATAGATAGATAGATAGATAGATAGATTATGGACTCTCTCTTCAAAGACAACGTATGAGTGTTCAGCTTTTGCCGAGCAACCTGCACAAGCGATTTGTTTATAATGATCAAATATTCGTACTGTACATCAAATCGGCGTTACCTGAATAGGTGCACGGGGAACTGCACGTCAGGTGTCGAAGTTATCGTAGAGCAACGTGAGATGAAGTTACTTTGCATGCTTCTCAACACTACAGTTGTGGTTTTACTAATTCTTGTCTTTACTGTCGACTATAAGTTGCTATATAGTGACCTGATAAATCTTCCTACATTTTGTACTAAATTGATTTGAAATTTCTTCAAACGTAGTACGTTTTTGATATGTGGGTTAATTCTCGAGTGAATGAGTGGCATCATTGATCATCAACTCTGCGTAAAAGTGTTGGTTATACGGCGAATGTTCCAATTTAGTATTTTCTTTCTCTTTCCATACGTGCGCTCGTTCAGATGGTGAAAGCACTCCGTCGGTTACGACGATGAGGGTTCCGGTTGATCCGATCAACGGAACAGCCTGCTCGTGAAATTAACGTGTAAGTGGCTGAGCCCTCCACAGACACGTGTACCCTTAACGTAGTTCTCGGGGATATTCAGCGTGACACAGAGAGTGACAAGGCCGGCCCTTTGAAATACAGGTACAACAGAAACAGGAAGTAAGAGTGAGAGAAAGTTGTGGCGATAGAGTACAGCAGGGATCACCACCATCCCTGCCGGAGCCTCGTGGAGCTTTAGGTGTTTTCGCTCAATAAACACTCACAACGCCTGGTCTGGGAATCGAAACCGCGATCTTACGACCGCGAGTCCGCTGCCCTAACCACTGGACCATTGCGCCTCGTTCAGATATACATACATAATTGCGTGACTTAATAAGCGCGTGGCAGATATTCATACAGTAAGCGTGTAGCTTAGTGGCCAGGGCATTCGGCTCACGATCGTAAGGTCGTGAGGACGATACCCGCCCGTGCGTTGGGTCCTTGAGTAACTCATTTTATTTTACACTGCTCCATACACTCAACTGGCTTATATGAATAACACTTGACAGAAACTCTCATACATACGCTTGGTGCATAAAAGAGCACTCATAGATTGTAGCAGAGTATATGATAGGTTCTCTCAAGGCTAACGATGTAGTACTCCGTTCTAACAAGACATCCATTTTAAGTTGGAAATAAAGATATATATATATATATATATATATATATATGAAAGATTATTAGCTAACCATTACACATGGTCATTCATGAATACACTATTGGAAATGAAACCGGTGGGAAAGTATGCAATTTGAAATATTTATTTATATATTTTGTGGAGGCATATGGCCTAGTGGTTAGAGCAGCGGACTCGAGGTCGAGAGATCGCGGATTCGAATCTCAGACCGGGCGATGTGTGTGTTTATGAGCGAAACACCTCAGCTTCATGCGGCTCCGGCAGAAGGTAATGGCGAACTTCTGCTGACTCTTTCGCCACAACTTTCTCTCACTCTTTCCTCCAGCATCTTGTGTCCTGTCCAGGTGGGGAACCTATACGCCAAGGAAACCGGGAAACTGGCCATACTGAGTCGGGCGTGATTTGAGAAGAAACAAACAAATTCTATATTTTGGTAATTGTGTATTTTGGATTGTTTAATAATGTATTTTGAAACGATTTGAATATAAAAATATAATTTTGTGGACAGAATCTTGAAATGATTTGATTGCACATATTTGTTTTGGTTACGATATTTTGGAACATGAAATATATATCTCTGATAGCGATAATCTGTTTTTCAATACATATTCTTGTATTTCGAAATCATTTGATTGTCGTAGTATACTCTGGAATTAATTAACTGGAATTTAAAATGAATAGCGCATTTTCATGTTTTCATTATTATTTTTCGATATCTCCTGAGTTGTGCGGAATACTTTTAGCACACACACACGCACACTCACTCTTTCACTCTCTCTCTTCCTCCCCATTTCCCTTCTTTCCTCCCCCTCACACACTCTCTTTCTCTCTTTCTCTCTCTCAAAATACATATACA
>NC_043006.1:48496985-48506985 GCF_006345805.1 Octopus sinensis
TGGTGTCTCTGATTCAGTTAGTAGCGTTGGTGATAGTAGAGGTGATAGTTATAGAGGTTATATTGGTGACTGTCGGTAGTTAGAATTTGAATAAAAATCCAGCACAGGCGTGGCCTCCGGTACAACATGCACAAACACGCATGCACTCATATGCGTCTATTTTATCTCTTATCGATTACTTGTTTCAGTCATTAGACTGCGGCCATGTTGGGGTAGCTCCTTGATAGTGGAACAGCGCCTTATATATATATACATATATACACATACCCACACACACAGACATTTATATGTATATGTATATATATATATATAAATGGTGACATCCTGTACCCATAAATGCATATATATATATATATATTTTATATATATATATATAATATATATATATATATATATATATATTATATATATATATATATATATATATATATATATATATATATGCATTTATGGGTACAGGATGTCACCAACGATAAACAACATGAAGTACGAAAACAAATGAGTTCAATACGCAAGCAATGAGAGAAACAAATGGAAAACAGGACAAGTAACATAAAGAACGACCCTTCATCAGTTGTCGACTCTCTATCTACTTCTCATTTCGGACATTGAATGACAATATGAGTCTTCGAAGACAGTTGCTCACATAAGTACCAAAATAAAATTTGGGATTTGGGTGGAGGGTCAAAGTTGGAAACAAAAACAGGACAGTGGAGACATACAAGAAACGAAAACGAACATGGAGGGTCGTTAGACCAGAACGAGGGTAATATAATTATATATATATATATATAAGTAATTTAAAAAAACGATGGAAAAAACTACAACGCAATACTTTGCGTGTTACATGCAAAGTATTAAAAGTGGCACAGGGAAGGAAACAAAGGGTGTTTAACGTTTCGAGCAAAGCTCTTCTACAGAAACAAGAGACAGAGGAAAGTCTAAGAGAAAAGGACGACGGATGAAAAGAATCGCCAACAATCCACGTGTAGTTACATTTTGAAATATGTGTATATGTATGTATGTATGTATGTATGTATGTATGTATGTATGTATGTATGTATGTATATGTATATTTATATATATCCGATTTTCTGAGTACCATCCGATGTTCCCCGCATTATATTTCAAATTTCATACACTCTTTCTATCTCTCTCTTTCTTCCCCTCTCTCTTCTTTCTTTCTCTCTCTCTCTAGCTATCAGTCTCTCATATATATATGCATGCGTACGTCCATATATACATGCATACACACACACAACATACATCATACACACGCACACACACACACGCGCTCACACACACATACACACACGCCCCTATATATATTATATATATATATATATTATATAGATAATATATATATTATATATATAAAGGGTAAAGACCCCCTTCGGTCATGAATGACCATGGGATTGCCCTAGAAAGTTACCCTCCTAGACACAAGTCCGGGCAAGGTTGTTTATGGAAGACCAGCAGTCGCCCATGTATACCAGCCTCCCCTCTCCACGCCACCAGTGTTATCCAAGGGAAAGACAAAGGTCGATACAGCTTGGCACCAGTGACATCGCAACTCATTTCTGCAGCAGTGAACTGAGCAACGTGAAATAAAGTGCCTTATATATATATATATATATATATAGGATAAAAGTATAAATATATATATATATATATATATTATATAATATATATATATATATATATATGTCTGTTTTCGAATGAGTTTTTTGTTACAAATGCTATTTTGTAACAACAATAGCAACAAGCCAACACTATTTGTTTGCTCTTATGCTGTTACTTATAGTAATAAGCCGGTGGATTCCATGGTAGCGGATATAGTTTTAACGCTGTGCACACTGCCAGACTGTATGGTACTGCCCAGGTGTCGAAACTGTAATGATATCTGTGTGGGAAGCTGATGATGGGAATTCACAAACGTTACGCTCAATTTCTTATATGTTAGTCTAGTTATTCTGGGTTATCCTTCATTCTTTTAAAGTTGAAAATATTTGTGTATTCATAATCTGTGGGGACCGCTTACTTTGGTATTGTTTGGTTTCCTTTAGATGTAACCGAATTAAACTTGGGCAATGCCTAAATACAGAAACGTTAGAGAAAATGTGGATCATTTACACATTGGTACAATACGCTGAAAAGACATGGTAACAATTACTACAGCAGTAGAAAAACAGGAGGTCTGAATTCTGAAATAATCTATGTTGAAAACCAAGTTCACACAGGTCACAGCATGTGCCACAGGTCACTACCCAAAGACATTCTAACAAGCAATGCGGAGGAGAAGTAAGCAGGTATCCGTCAAATATGTTTATAAATTAAAGACATCAAAGTATGAACTGGATGCGAGAAACAAGGGCTTGGTTGAGCTTATGCAAGCAGTGCAATGCATACATATATGTCCGTGGGCTCACGGGCATATGGCGTAGTGGTTCAGAGTGCTTGCTACTAACACCAAGACTCCAAGTTTGATTCCAGGCAGTGACCTGAATAATAATAATATTAATAATAATAATGATAATAATAATAATGATAATAAGAATAATAATAATAATAATAATAATAATAATAATAATAATAATAATAATAATAATAATAATAATAATAATAGATGCAGTACCAGGCAGTGGCTCTCATGGCTTCTGATCTTAACTGATTGGAAGTGTATCATGTACATTGTTTTGTCTTGGTATAAAAGATGGGCTACAGCAAATATTCTGCTCAATACACAGATTGCTTGTCAGTTGTTTGACCTTAACCAGTTGAGCATGTCCCTTAGTGGCTGACGATATGTGCATCTCTGATCACGAGCAGAAGTAGTGGGGGAGCATCATAGCTGTGTGTTGAGAGGGATTCTTTTAGGGTTTGAATAATTCACCTCTGGAAACATGGGTGGTTCTTTCAACATCCTTAAACAACCCTTATTCAGGGACCTTTTGAGCGGGATGGGCTACTCAACCTGAAGAAAATTCTAACTGGGCCCCACCTGCAAGGTCATGTGCTGTTTATTTATCTTGATATGAGATCACCATGTCGCGCACATATGGTTGTGATGCATGTGCCTGGTGTACCTTTATCAGACGGGTAGTCATGATGGGTATATTGGGCTTCGTATATTTTACCCCAGTGTCACTTTGATGGCATGCACTGCTCTCTCACTCAATAATAATTAATAATAATAATAATAATATATAATAATAATAATAAGAATAATAATAATAATTAATAATAAAATAGTAGAAGAAGAAGAAGAAGAAGAGAAGAAGAAGAAGAAGAGAAGAAGAAGAAGAAGAAGAAGAAGATTGAAAAATACGTTAGGAATGAGAACCCAGGTTTGAAATTTCCCCCAAGGCACCTGATGAAGGCTGGAGGGTATATCAGCCGAAACGTGTTAACAACAAAGATGAGGACAAATATCCGCCAAATATAAATAATGTAAATAATGTACATAATTCCTCATCTCTTATATATAGAACCGAATCAGATAGATAGATAGATAGATAGATAGATAGATAGATAGATAGATAGATAGATAGATAGATAGATAGATAGATAGATAGATAGATAGATAGATGATAGTCCGTTTGTGTTCCCTCCAAGAGACTCACATGCGGAGTCTTTGTACAAATCTTCATCGTAAGACTAATCCTTTGGGTTTCGAAGCGAATCACTTTGTTTCCTCCTTTCGTAGATTACTCCGAGCTTTTAAGCAAATCTCTCGTTGCACACCACCAAGTAGGAAGGTGCAAATGTATATCTATTGGGTTGTCCGGAAAGTTCGTGCCGATTTATAGTATTATTTAAATTATTATAGTATTATTATAGTATTATTTAAATTTCGACTTATTTTAGAACATGGTTGAGTCCATAAAATAGAATTTGACTACACCTCCATTTCGAGCACAGCTTAAGCTATCTTTCCGTGGAAGAAGGTTTATGTTCCTATAACCTGTGTTAATTCTGTAACCCTTTAATATGGAAGATAAGAAAGTTCATTTTCGGCACTTGATGCTTTGGGAACCAGACAAAAATTGCCGCAGCTCGGCTGGGATGTGTTACCCCACCCTCCATATTCACCAGATATTGCTCCTTCGGATTTCCACTTATTCAGGTCTCTCTGCAGAAGAGTCTTAATGGTAAAAATTTTAATTCCTTGGATGACGTAAAAAGATACCTTGATGAATTCTTTGCCATGAAACTACCTCAATTCTAGGAAGAGGGTATTTTCAAGGTAAAGGAAAGATGGAGACGCATTGTGCAACAAAATGGTTCATATTTGGTTGATTAAAAATTTAATGGCAAGTATTTATTGACCTTTTTCTTTCCTTTAAAAATCGGCAAGAACTTTCCGGACAACCCAGTATATACCGGATACTTCTGCACATTTGTTCCTCTATGCATATAAACGGGAAGTAGTTTGTTAAAGATGGTGGTTTGTAGGTAGATCGGTAGGTAGCTAATTAGGTAGGTAAGTATGATGGCAGGTAAGTAGGTACGTAGAGACTACGTGGGTACGCACGTACGTACGTACAAACGTATGTAAATATTATGTGGGTATGTTATCTTTCTTTTTTATTTGTTTAGATGTTCCTTATAAAGGGGAATCTGGTTTCCAGAAAGGAAACGAAGATCTGTTGCTGGAATTTGAATAACAACGGTGTAACGTTGCGTTTGGAACTTTAGAGAAGTCTTCCATACTTATACTGTTCCATTAGTCTTTGCATTCACAAATTCCATTCGTGTGTGTGTGTGTGTGTGCGTGTGTGTGTGTGTGCGTGCGTGTGTGTGTGTGTGCGCGCGTGTGTGTGCGTGTGTGTGTGTGTGTGTGCATGTGTGTGTGTATGTGTGTGGTGTGTGCGCGTGCGTGCGTGTGTGTGTGTGTTGTGTGTGTGTGTGTGTGTGTGTCTGTGTGTGTGTGTGTTAGTTAATGTCTGTGTTAATGTTTATATGTATCTATATGAAGGTGCTGGAAATTTCCTGGCTTCGGGTGTAAGAAAATACCGGAGGATCAATTAATTATGATTTTATCGAACATATTCCCCTCTCAGAGTCACATATTTATTGCAGCAGCCCTTCAGTCTGTAAAAAGAATTCGGAAGGTTGAGCCACCAACCAAGCCTTTTGCGATACCCTTAAAACCAGCAACTCTTCAGTATCCTGTCGTATGTGTAGATATGAAACTCCAATAAAGTTATATATTCATCATCCCAATATGAATGAGAGAGAGAGAGAGAGAGAGAGAGAAAGAAAGAGAGAGAGCATTTGTAGTTCTGGTTATTTGAAAGCAAAATGGAACCCCCATGTTCGCTCTAAAATAAATCCTTTTAATAACATCAGAACAAATCTAAAAATATATACTGTTGTAAATTAAAGTAATTCATGTATTATTCCGTAATGTTCTGGGTATTTTTTCTCAAAAGCTCGCTGCTAAATCTATTCCACTATATGATGAGTTTTGCATATTGACTGACATGTAAATAGTTTGGCCATGAGAGAACATTTGTTATCATTACTCCCCCGAAGTTAATGAGGTCCGACAAGGTTGAAATCCCGCGGTTTGGTTCGTAGATCCATATGTTCTTAACACAGATACTGGGTGGCTCTCGCATATGTAATAAAGACGGTTAAGAAAGAAAAAAAAACTTCAATCAACTCGGATTATCGAAAGAATAAGTAGACAAAAACTATGCCCAGTGAGAATAAAATCTGAAATAATAAAAGTAAGGGAGATAACAGCAATACGCTAGTTAATCAATAATTATATATATGTGTAAGTGTGTGTATATATATATAAATAATAAATGTGCCCTTTAAAAGCCTAGCCAAGCTCATGGGCCCGGTTTCCCAGTTTCTATGGTGTATGTGTTCCCCAGCTGGACGGGACGCCAGTCCATCGCAGCGTTACTCATTTTTGCCCGCTGAGTGGACTGGAGCAACGTGAAATGAAGTATTTGCTCAAGAACACAACGCGTCACTCGGTCCAGGAATCGAAACCACAATCTTACGATCATGGTGCTGACGCCCTAACCAATAAGCCACGTGCCTCCACACACACACACATACACACACACAAACATATATATATATGTATATAATATATATATATATTGAGGCAATGTGCATGTTTAAACCGTCACAACTGTGTCAATGAATGAAGTAGAGAGTGCTCAAAACATATAAAAGAGATAATTAGGTTTATTTAAAAGTTTAAAGAAAATCCCTTCTTGTGAATCGAGTTCCACGCCACATACACTCAAAGACACCCACACACATACACACACACCTAAATACATACATGCATACACCTACACACATAGTCATACATTGTACACGCACAACCAACCTACATGACTGTCTGCGCGTGCGTCTGTGGACCAGTTTTCCGGACCATATGTTTAATATATCATCGCTATATAAATTTCATGAATTTGAACATGCATCCTTGTATAAACATAATCACGTGTTCACTTCTCATGGACCCAGAAATATATGTTATAAATAGTTACATGCATTCATGCTTATATATGTGTATATGTATGTGCCTGTGTGATGTGTATATATGTGTATCTATATGCTTTGTGTGAGCGCATGTGTGTGTGTTTGTGTGCGTGTATGTTTATTCACTTATCTGACTCAACTAGTGAATTTAATCAGACATGCATTTAATAAGACTATTTCCTATACACGTATTTCTGTTAGGTAGTGGATAAAAGCAAAGTATATATGCATGTATGTACGTATGTAAAGATGGATGGATGGATGGTTACAGATGTATATGAATAGGAAATAGTCATTAAAACATGTACGTGCCCATATATATATATATATATATATATATTATATATATATATATTAATATATATATATATATATATATATAGACATATATAGTATATAATTACATTTCTATATATGCATACATGCATTGTATATTATACACATGCGCACACATACATACACACATATATGTATACGTACACATGATACATGGAGGTAACATGAATAGCAAAAAGTCATTAACACATATACGTGCCCATTGGATATATATATATATATATAATATATATACATATATATATATATATAGATATGTACATTTATATATTTAATTTATATTTATATTTATAAATTTTATATATATAGTAGGTATGTATATATATTATATATATATATGTTTTATATATATAGACACGTGTATATAGATGTAAATGAGTATTTATATACACGTGTATATATATATACATACATATGTAAGTATACATATATATATTATATTATATATATATATATATACATTCATATGTAAACTTATATATACTTATATATACATATAGATAGATATATATGTACATATATATATACATTTCTATAAATGCATACATGTATTGTATATTATACACATAAGCACACATATACACACACACATATATATACATACATGGAGGTATATATGCTATCATAGTGACAAGTGTGGGCACATACATCTCATCGTACATGTGTATATGAATGTGTGTATGCGCGTGCGTGTGTTGTGTGTGTGCGCGTGGATGTGTGTATATTTCCTTCAACCGAAATTGAAGGAAGCATAACAAGATTTGTGCATTGAATTATTTCTTTAACTTGTATTTCTCACCAATTTACAGAAAAACACACATACATACACGCACGTATAATATATACAGGCAAAAACAAATATATATATACTTGCATATACGTGTGTGTGCGTGTGTGTGTGTGTGCGCGCGTATGTGTGTGTGTGTGTGTGTGTGTGTGTGTGTGTGTGTGTGTGTGTGTGTGTGTTGTGTAAAAGATGACAGGCAATCCATTATGGCATCAAAGTAGTTATAAATACGTTATACAAATATGTACACGAATACAATTAAACAGAAATCTGGAATGTAGCCTATAATTGTCGTTCATAAGTTGGTTAATATCCAAAGACTACATCAGCGAAAATCAGAGAAAAGAGAGAAGAAATTTTCAAATAGTTCTTTACAGCTGTTTCGGAGATGCTATTACGGAATATAATACAGCAATGTACATTGTGCGTACGTTTATATAGACAATATAAGCTATAATTTTGATGTCACCTGCCCCCATCTTCAGATATGCCATCATTGTTGCGCTAAGGGTCTATAGACTAAAGACTAGGTGTCTGTCGGTGACTTTAAGCCAGTCAGTCCCAATCCTAAGACGTAAGTCCGTTACGCTAAATAAAGCAGAGAAAGGAGATAGCATACGAATCGGTTAGAGGCCGCAGTGTGTCTGTGATAGGGCCTAAGCCAATTTGGCCAATTCCAAGATGCTAAGGCTATTGCAACTATGACAGGAAATAAAAACAGTAAAAGTAGACAAAACGCCTATCAATCAGAAGCTGATGAATGTCTGTGAGTCACTTTAAGCCAATCAGTCGAGCAGCTCTCTTTTGGATGCGTTGAATATTGCTTATGTGTGAGCATGCTGCTTTCAATTTTTGATAGCATTGCTTTCTGATGTAAGACTAACGCTCCACTGTGTTCCTCGCCTAAGTATTCCATAATATCAATAATTACAGACGTTGAAATATTTTCAAGCCCTAAAGAGAAAGCCAAGTCAGTGGGAAGTAGTCCGAGATGTATTAGCAATATATAGCGTCGTTAGGGCGGCGTGCTGGCAGAATTGATAGCGCGCCGGGCGAAATGCTTAGTGGTACTTCGTCTGCCGTTGCGTTCTGAGTTCAAATTCCACCGAGGTCGACTTTGCCTTTCATCCTTTCGGGGTCGATTAAATCAGTACCAGTTATGCACTGGGGTCGATGTAATTAATCCCTTCGTATGTCCTTGTTTGTCCCCTTTATGTTTAGCCACCCTGTAGGCAACAAAGAAATAAATATATGACGTTGTTAAAGCAGCGAGCTGACAGGTTCGTTATATCATCTGTACGTTCTATATTCAAATTCCGCTGAGGTCGACTTTGCCTTTCATCCTTTCGGGGATGGATTAAATAAGTACCAGTTACGCACTGGGGTCGAAGTAATCGTCTTACCCTCTTCCTCGAAATTGCTGGCCTGTGCTAAAATTTGAAAACAACATTTTAGCATCGTTGAAGCAGTGAACTGGTAGAATCGTTAGCACACCGGGTGAACTGCTTAGCGGCATTTAAATGTATTATTTTACTTGCTCCAGTCATTTGACTGCGACCATGCTGGAGCACCGCCTTTAATCGAGGAAATTGAACCCAGGACTTATTCTTTGTAAGCCTAGTACTTATTCTATCGGTCTCTTTTACCGAACCGCTAAGTTACGGGGACTCAGACACACCGGCATCGGTTGTCAAGCGATGCTGAGTGGTGGGGGACAAACACAGACACGCAAACAAACACAGACACGCAAACAAACACAGACACGCAAACAAACACAGACACGCAAACAAACGCACACATCTATATATACATATATACCACGGGCTTCTTTCAGTTTCCGTCTACCAAATCCACTCACAAGGCTTTGGTTGTTCCGAGGCTATAGTAGAAGACACTTGTCCAAGGTGCCACGCAGTGGGACTGAACCCGGAACCACGTGGTTGGTAGGCAAGCTACTTACCACACAGCCACTCCTGCGCCTAAAATAGTACCAGTTGAGTA
Organism: Octopus sinensis; assembly: GCF_006345805.1. Taxonomy (NCBI): domain Eukaryota; kingdom Metazoa; phylum Mollusca; class Cephalopoda; order Octopoda; family Octopodidae; genus Octopus; species Octopus sinensis. The sequence continues at coordinate 48,506,623 of NC_043006.1, forward strand.
CTGGGGTTGATGTAATTGAATTACCCCTTTTCCCAAAATTACTGGCCTTGTACCAACATTTGTAACCAGTACATAGCATCGTTCCATCGTTATGCTTTTTAAAGTTAATGCCACTTGAAATACAGCAGCTCACGGGAATACTATCCCCATCAAGACTTCATACGCTTATAAGCCCTCATACAGCCCGTACTAAAAAAGCGCTTTCAAGTTTATCTGGTGTATGTGTGTATACACTATATACACCTTGATTAAGCTCTGGAGACTACATTATCAGTGGGTTAAATTGACTGATACATTATTTCCTTGAGTCCGCGACGATGAAAAGCTAACGCGATCTCGGCGGGATTTGAAATCAGAATGCAA
>NC_043006.1:48511985-48514898 GCF_006345805.1 Octopus sinensis
ATATATATATAAATATACACAAAAGCATCCGTACGCTTACACGGACTAAAATTCACGTGAATAACCAGCAGATTAACATGTATCAACGTAAATACACGCACTCATACATGCATGCACACAGACAGACACGTACGCTCATAGATCTGTATGTATGTATGTATGTATGTATGTATGTATGTATGTATGTATGCATGTATGTATGTATGTATGCATGTATGTATGCATGTATGTATGTGTGGGTGTGTGGATGGTGGCTGTGTATGTGTGTGTGGATAAATACCTCCGTATTTAAACACTATAGCGATTTTTTTATTCTGAACATAACTCACATTGGAGTACACAGACATATATTTGTCTCTGTGGGATGTGTACACATTGATATGCATACAAAACATATGAATACCAGCATCATATATATATATATATATATATATATATATATAATATATTATATATATATATATATATATATATATATATATATATATATATATATATATAAAAACGGCGGTGCATCAGCATGGCCGCAGCTCTGAGCTGAAACTTTAATATATATATATATATATATATATATGTAGGTCCCGGGTTGTTCGGGGTTAACCACATGGTAAATAAGGTACTCAATACATAGTACTCTATATAATAATATAATATATATATATATATTAAAGTAATATATTTATATATATGTATGTATTATATATATATATGTATATTATATATATGTATATATATATATATGTATATATATATATTATATATATATATATATATATATATATATATATATATATATAATATATATATTATATATAGATAGATAGATAGATAGATAGATAGATACAGATATAGATATATAGATAGATAGGCGGCGAGCTGGCAGAAACGTTAGCACGTCGGGTGAAATGCGTAGCCGTATTTTGTCTGCCGTTACGTTCTGAGTTCAAATTCCGTCGAGGTCGACTTTACCTTTCATCCTTTCGGGGTCGATTAAATAAGTACCAGTTACGCACTGGGGTAGATATAATCGACTTGATCCGTTTGTCTGTCCTTTTTTTGTCTCCTCTGTGTTTAACCCCTTGTGGGTAGTAAAGAAATAGGTATTTTCTCGGTCTTTACGTTCTGAGTTCAAATTCCGCTGAGGCCTACTTTGCCTCCTTTCATCCTTTTGGGGTCAATAAATTAAGTACCAGTTGCGTACTGGGTCGATGTAATCGACTGCCTCTCCCCCTCCCCAGAAATTTCGGACCTTGTGCCTTGACTAGAAAAGAATATTTTGGATGGCTTCCTCTTGCATTTGTATAGAAAATTTCCTATATGTATATAATTGTGTATTTGCTTCTCAACAACATGGTTCCGGGTTCAGTCCCATGCGTGCACTGTGGGCAAATGTCTTTTACTAGCTCACTACCATCTATAATACATAATGAAGCGTTTAGTAACAGTGTTGTGTGCGCCACACCGGCCATTTTCGAGGTTAGTATATCATTTTCTTTTTCTCGAGGTCTAGAATCCGAAAACGTTGGGAGGAAGAACCGGTGAGGTTTGCAATAAGGTCGAAAATCCGGCTGAAAAATTGTGCCTCAACGCTATTGACACGACGCTCGCTCAGCCAAGCTCGGACCAGAGAGTTTAATTACACACCATCGTAAGCACACACACTCTATCAATAACTTTGGTGTGATCCCTGTATAGTTTTTTGATCTGTTATGGCTCATTTCCTCATATTCCTCGTTACCATCATAATGACAATGGGCTATTATCTTACTACCTTGTCTTTCTTATCTCTTAAAGATACTTACCTTGGTATATTAAAACACAAACACTACTCTTAGTGGGTCGTCTCCGTGTGTGTTTTTTTTCTAGGTATTATGGCTAAAATATGCCATGTGATACACCGTTTTGTAGTACCGGTATATTCTACAAAATGAGAAAGAAGCAGTCATTGTTTCATCTTTCAGATGCATGTATAAATAAATAATTTTACATAGTTGAACTGATTAGAGGAGGTTTTCACAGTCATTTTAAGACCAAAACCAGCTTCCTAGCTTCATTCCTTACCGAGATATCGCATTCTGAAAGTTGCGAAACTGCGTTTTTCTTGGTGTTATAATTAGCGGCGCTTACGACGGTCTGTTACTAAACGCCTCATATATAATGCAATAACACCGATCATAGTCAATAAAATAGCAAAGAAATGTGCGGCCCGATACCAAATGATCCACGGCTCGATAGATGGAGACCCTGTCATGGAGAATCTGTAACTGTCTGTTGTAGGTAATAGCAGGAGCACCGTATTAAATAATGAGGTTTTATATGCTTATAACGTTAGAGTTATGTCTAAGGTAATGTGAATCCCGCTTCACCAGATTATTCGTCTCCGTAATTTACACTGATTTTGATTCGTCTAGACAGGGATCATACTTCATCATGTGGGATGTTTACAAACTGATGGTGAGTTTTTGCACCTTGTACCGCCGGGAGGAGTTTTCTTTGGAGCAATTCCAATTAATTATTTTTATTATCAACCCCAAAATATCATCCCCCTAATTGCACCCTACACGGCACGCATACAGCGAAACATATGTTTTTCGAAGGGACCTCAGTTCAGTAGACTAAGTAGAAATATTTGGAGGTTCATCTGTTCATCTCTCCTATGGTGACCCTGTTTTTTTTTTCGTTTATTTTTTGTTTTGTTTCTGTTTAGTTATTGTTTTGTTTTGAAAGGCGGAGGGTAGAGACGTGTGTGTGTGTGTATATTTAGATTAATGGGGTTGAAACAGTAGGGCCTAGACCAAGTGTGTTAGAGCGCATAGCATCGATATTATGGGTTTCAACTTCAGAGTTCAAATCCGGTAAGGGTTTACTTTGCTTATCATCATGTCGATATCGATAAAATAAAGAACCAGTTGA
>NC_043006.1:48514998-48519998 GCF_006345805.1 Octopus sinensis
GATACGGCGAAGTCATGCGATGGTAGTATGGCGGATTGTGTTAGACGCAGCAGAAGAGCTCAACTCAGACAACCGTGTTTCTTACATTGACGTTGAGCGGAGAAAACTTAGATCAACGGTCAGGATTAGCAAACTCTATCGAGAGTAATTACGACACATCCATAAGGGATGTCCATGGTTGTGTAATTAGCTAATGAAAGATTCATTATGAATCAAGCTCCCAATTCAAATATGAAAACTAGAATTGGGTAGCGACAGAGAGTCACGTGAACCCGTGCAATCGGCGCGATGGTCATGATGGGATTACAACGCAATACAATGGCGGCGAGCTGGCAGGATCGTTAGCACGCCGGGCGAAATGCTTAACAGTATTTCGTCTGAGTTGAAATTCCGCCGATGTCGACTTTGCCTTTCATACTTTCGGAATCGATTGAGTACCAGTTACGCACTGGGGTCGATGTAATCGACTTAGTTCCTTGTTGGGAGACCCAACAATGGACCCCATGTTGGGGGACGAACTTGGACACACAAACATACACACACACACACACACACACACACACAACACACACACGCACACACACACACACACATATATATATATATACATATATACGAGGGGCTTCTTTCCGTCTACCAAATCTACTCACAAGGCTTTGATCGGCCCGAGGCTGTAGTAGAAGACACTTGCCCAAGGTGCCACGCAGTGGGAATGAACCCGGAACCATGTACTCGGTAAGCAAGCTACTCACCACACACGCCACTCCTGCGCCTATATGTATATATATATATGTATGCATATATATATATATATCTATATATATATATATATATATATATATATATATATATATATATATATATATATAATATATATATATATATATATATATATATATATATATATATATATAATATAGATAATACACAACAACATATTCGTTCGACATTACTCGTTCACCCCGTCGTGTTTTCTCACTGTCTCCTTATGAGCGTTCTTTCAGAAGACAATACACATGTAAATGTACGCAAGCTTGGTCCCATATATACACGGATGTATGTGGTATGCGTTTGAAATATAATCTAAATGTCATTAGTTACTTTCATACTTTTTTTTTCCTTTTATATATAAGTGACTTGCAGTGACTTTTACTATGATCCAACACTAAACAGAAAGTAGAACATCGCTGTGACATTTGTAATATACGTATATCTATCTATACTTATATATAGATATAGATATAGATATACACACACAGATCAATGCGTGAAAGTGTGTGTGTGTATATATATATACGTGTGTGTGCACGTGTCTATACATATATACACATATATGATATATTCATATATATATATATACACACACACACACACATATGATATAAATAATGTATGTATGTATGCATGCATGTATGGATGTACGTGTGTATGCAAAGAAAGAGAGAGATAGAGGGGGCAGAGAATATTGTTATATCATTCACTCACATCAGGACCCTTTTTTTTCATTCCCTTCCGATTGCATGGCTGTTCCTTCTTTTCTTTTCGGATTCGTAATTGTCATGTCCATTGTAAAGTACAGAATTCGAAAATTAGTACCCTGTTAAAATTAAGCATTATTCTATATTGTGAGCACATTTAACTTTCATTTCCATCATCTGCAGACGTGTTTCTACATATATCTCATCAGTATATCTCATCAGTATATATTTATGGAAGATTATAGCTCTACCATTAGGGAATTTAAATGAGAGTTAATTTTTCAATGCTGTACATAGTATTAAACATAGATTTTTAAAGATAAAATGAAGTGAAACAGATATGAAAATAAAGATACTAGCCTTGAGTCTACGAAGCGGAAGCCGTTCAGCAAAATTTAGATGATTCCTCGTTGGAGAAATAGTCTTTCATGCTGGGGTGATTTTCTGTTCGGTTAATATTTTTCCAGCTGCTCGGTCCTGAAGAAATAAAAGGTTAGGTGTAGCACCCATAACCCTCATTTCTTCAAGATTGTCGAGAAGGATAAAGTGTACTGTATTTGAGGCACAAAAGATGCACGAGCATATTAGATGCACGAACATATTAGATGCACCCGCAATTTCAGCAGCGCATATTCAGGTGGAAAAGGTTTTAGTGCAATAATGTCTATAGAACAGCTAACTTCGCATATAAGACCCTGTATGGTTTTTAGACATTTTCTTTCTTTTTTGGTGAGTGCAGTGTATCTTATATGCCATCTGAATTGGATTGGGTTACTCATGATCAGCCCACTGCAGAACGAAGGCCTCAGCATGTTCTCTACACAAGACAATGGCTTGAGATCATACTGGTTTGATGAGCCTTCTCTGTTACACTGGCTCGACATGGCTTGTCAGAAGGATGCAGTTCTTTTTTATATATCAAACCCAAGAGTAGCTGAGTCGGTTACATCGATCCCAGCGCTCAGCTGGTACTTTGATATGCCATCCAATACGATGATTATCCTCAAACTGGGGAACTAGCTTGAATGCTTGCAGTACACTGAACCCTACTAAAGCTACTCAAGATGCTAAGTGGTGATTTTAAGATGAATGACAGATTAAGTCTAACGTGCAAGAAGGCAAAACACAAATAACAGGAGCAAATACCGCAAGATATCTCAGCTGACGTTCTAAAGATTCTGCCAAACCCCTTCCCTGGACTGGTACTTCATTTTATCAAACCCGAAAGAGATCGAAGGTAAAGCATAAAGCCGAGCTTGGTTGTATTTGAACTCAGAACACATGCAGAACAAATACCTGAAGACATTTTGTCCGATGCTCTAACGACTCTGCCATTTCGCTGTCCTGAAACCGGCATATAATTGAACCTGGCATGGAACTGAGCCCGGAACCACGTAGTTCGTAAGCAAGCTACTTACCACACAGCCACTCCAACGCCTATATTATACCAGGTGTATAAAGCCGTTTTGTAGTGTTACACCAAACTGAAGGATGTCATTAACTGTCTTGTTTCATACCAGTATCCTAAGTTAATAATGATGTTTGTAACGTTTGTACCTATTCTAAATGTTATCCTAAGTGAACTAATGTCACATCCATCTGTTACATAGTATTAACTGGGCTAATGACCTATCTAACTAGTCTGTAGTGTTATCCGGGGCTTGCAAGTAAACTAATAACAAACCCAACTATTCTGTAGTGTTCTCCATGACCAGCTAATGAGGTATCTAACTGGAAAGATTATCCCAGACTAACTAATGGTATATCCAACTGTTTTGTAAGGTTATGTTTGGTTGAATGATAATATGTATTCAACTAAGAACGTAAAGAAACATAACGAATTAGGTATCAAACACTATCCATTCTGTCAATCTGCTACATTATAGAAAATTTATTTCGTACAATTAGCACAAAACCTTACAACCGAGGAACAGTTTATACCAGACTGATAACTGCATAGTGTAGTTTGCATGAAGTTGTGTAATATGTAAATAATATAAATATTTTAATTTTTTAAGTACTGCAGTTTGGAGGTTAGGCAAAATATCGGTTGAGCTGACGTTCATAAGACTTTTTTTTCTTAACTCTTGAATTATTTCTTTTTTATCTTCATTTGATAAGGAGAACGTTTCCCGAAATATAACTGAATCATTAAACAACTTATGCAAAGTAAAACAATATCTTTTCTGTATCCATATTTATCAGCATCATTTTTACATATTTCGGTTAACTTCTTATGCATTAAAAAAACTTTTAAAATATTTATAGACATAATAATTATTTTTTCGGTTAACTTTTTATGAATTAAAAAAAACTTTAAGAATATTTATAGACTGATAATCATTTTATCTCTACCAGAGGCAGAAACTGTTAAGTTAGTCTCGGTAAAATAGGAACAGAGAAACTTACAACGATAAAATGCATCACTTTGAATACGTCAATGAACCATTTCTGCTGACTTGCCACTCGGTTTCATTTCAACTATATTCAACTCGAAAATGTGTATTTTCACAATTTCTTTATTCAATATAAATCTTCCAAGATTACCGAATGGGCAGAATTGATGGAACAGTGAAAAATACCCTTGCAGTATTAAGGCTCCTTTAGTTATTTATACACATGCATATGTGTATATTGTATAAGCTTGCTTCCCCAAACATGGTGCGGGGTACCTGCATGTACGTATGTATGTATGTATGTATGTATGTATGTATGTATGTATGTATGTATGTATGTATGTATGTATGTATGTATGTATGTATGTATGTATTTATGTATGTATGTATGTATGTATGTATGTATGTATGTATGTATGTATGTATGCATGTGTGTGTATGTATACATGTGTGTGTATGCATATGTATATATGTATGTGTGTGCATCTGTATGTATATATTCTGCATATTCATGTGCTTGCATGTCCGTGTTTGTGTATGTTTTATGTATGTGTGTGTGTGAGCGTGTGTTTGTATATGTATGCACCTCTGTCTCCTTATGTGTGCATGTCTGTGTGTGTGTGTGTGTGTGTGTGTGTGTGTGTGTGTGTGGTGTGTGTTGTGTTTTGCAACTATGTACTATATTTGTATGTATGGATGTGCATCTCTATATGTGCGAACACGTGTCTCCATATGTGTCCTTGTGTGGAGTAAAGTGTGTTTGTATATATGGTCATGTGTTTTTTATGCGTGTTAATCCTTTAAATAGACTATAGTTACAAAGCCTGAAATCTGGAGGAGGGGATAGTCGATTACATCGACTCCAGTACTCGACTGGTACTTATTTTATCGATCTTGAGAAGATGAAAGGTAAAGTCGACCTGGGCGGAATTTGAACTCAGAACGTAAAGATGGACGAAATACTGCCAAGCATTTTTGCCAAGTAATAGGCGCAGGAGTGGCTGTGTGGTAAATAGATTGCTTACCAACCACATGGTACCGGGTTCAGTCCCACTGCGTGGCACCTTGAGCAAGTGAGTGGATTTGGTAGACGGAAACTGAAAGAAGCCCATCGTATGTATGTATG
>NC_043006.1:48522498-48562498 GCF_006345805.1 Octopus sinensis
TAGATCTGAAGCAACTAAGTGGATGGAAGCACTCCGTCGGTTACGACGACGAGGGTTCCGGTTGATCCGATCAACAGAACAGCCTGCTCGTGAAATTAACGTGTAAGTGGCTGAGCACTCCACAGACACGTGTACCCTTAACGTAGTTCTCGGGGATATTCAGCGTGACACAGAGAGTGACAAGGCCGACCCTTTGAAATACAGGTACAACAGAAACAGGAAGTAAGAGTGAGAGAAAGTTGTGGTGAAAGAGTATAGCAGGGATCACCACCATCCTTGCCGGAGCCTCGTGGAAGTTTTAGGTGTTTTCGCTCAATAAACACTCACAACGCCCGGTCTGGGAATCGAAACCGCGATCCTACGACCGCGAGTCCGCTGCCCTAACCACTGGGCCATTGCGCCTCCACTGAAGCAACTAAGTATCACTAAGGAAAATGCGGGTGACCATGCTCGAAAAAACAGGAATTATTGTAGACGTCTTGTTGTCCGATGCACACGAAGACTGTACGGGAAGATTGAAGACAAAGATCGTTGCTGATGTTGCCTTCGAAGCGTAAAGGGTAAGAAAACATCATTAACCGTTTTCTTCGAGTTGCGCTATGATCGAACCCCGCACCCACACCAAGCCAGCTCCACGCAAATATAATCTTTACTACTCTAGGCACAAGTACCGAAATTTTGGGGGAGGGGGGCAGTTAAATTAGATCCGACTCCAGTGCGTAACTGGCACTTAATTTATCGACCCCGAAAGGATGAAAGGCAAAGCTGACCATAGCAGAAGTTGAACTCAGAACATAAAAGACAGGTGAATACCTATTTCTTTACTGCCCACAAGGGGCTACACGCAGAGGGGACAAACAAGGACAGACAAACAGATTAAGTCGATTACATCGTCCCCAATGCGTAACTGGTACTTATTTAATCGACCCCGAAAGGATGAAAGGCAAAGTCGACCTCGGCGGAATTTGAACTCAGAACGTAGCGGCAGACGAAATGCCGCTAAGCATTTCGCCCGACGCGCTAACGTTTCTGCCAGCTCGCCGCCTTCCCACACAAATATAATAATTAATTAACATTTGTTTTAATATTGTTTTTCGCTAATTTATTAGTTAATAAGGTATCCATTTTCAATAAATGGGAACTCGAAAGTGCGGCTACGCCCATTACACACCACACACTACACACACACACACACACACACACACACACACACACACACACACACACGCACGCACGCACACACACACACACACACACACACACACACACACACACACACACACACACACACACACACGAACACTTACATGTTGGGTTTTGAAACGGTTTCGAGACTAACCATTTCCTCAATGCAGTCATATACATATATAATATGTACGGCTAGTTTCTTTACCACGAGCCTTTAGATAAGGACCAAGCTCCGGTTTTGTTTCAATGTTGCTTTTAATGGCAAATGTGACTCAAAGTTCGGTCACAGATACTATCAATAGCGGCTCCACTCTTGTACATGCGTACAAAAGTGCTTATCACACACACACACACCACACACACACACACACGTGTGTTTAAAGTAGTGGGAATTTAAATGATCCTGGCAGTTTACTTGGTAGCACTCCAAGGTATATCAAATTAACAAGGTAATGAAAAAGAATGTATAAATATTCCTAATCAACCAATACAGCGGCCATTGCGATGTTAAACCGACGTTAGCATCGCGTAAATCCATTTATGTAGCATCAAGAAGCAGTATACATTACGCGGTGTGTAATATAGTAACGGAACAATATGGACAGCTCAGATTTTTCCTACACGCGTTTCCATAGAGTGGTAATTTATTCAATTATGCAAAATGTTATATATTACATAGCTTAATATTATTGCACCATCCCGGCACTTCATCAGGCCATGAGTCTTTTACAAGCAAAATAACACTGATGAAATGTGTTGCGATTTCAATATATTTATCTGCAAACATATTTCTTCACAGCTTGACTTTGCTTATAAAAGGCTGAATATAGCTCGATGAAACAATAAAGTTAATGTAATTTATATGTTATGTATTGTTGAATAAAAGACCACGCTATGGAAACACATGTAGCAAACGTTTGCGTTGTTCATTCTTGTTCTTTTATTCTGTGTGTATGATACATGTATATAGACACACACACACAAATATGTGCACACATGCAGATATAACGTAAAGTTAAAATCATAACACAGAAAGAAAAACTACAGCGAATACAGTATAAGTTTATAACTTGAGACGAGTATTTGAAATGCTCATAGAGCGCACTAACGTTTCGGACGTTAGTCCTTTTTCAGAAAAAAAGAAACGAGGGAAACATTGGGAGAGAGAGAGAGAGAGAGAGAGAGAGAGAGAGAGTATTTGATCTAAAAGTACGAATCTTTATTTCCACCTCTTCTTCCCCTCCACAGTGACTGAAAGAAAGCCTGACAGAGATGGGGTATCCAGGCCAGTCTATATTTCGCTGCTCTCGATAGGCAAAGGTTTTTTTGTTTTTTTTATATAGTTTCTGCTGTGTAATAATCGCAGGTAGATTATACGCCCAGTAGACTATCATCTTTACAAAACAATGTCGGTGAGGAAGAGAAGTACACCAGATAGACCGTGTTCAACAGAAAGACGAGATGACCATTACAATGATACTTCTGATCACGGTCAGGCCTGATCTAAACAATCCACAACAATTTTATAAAAACAATGGTGTTAAGTTTGAGAAGGATGTCGTAAAACAATAACTACGACAACAACGAGGACAACGGCGGCCAAGATATCTCTATTATTAAGATCAGTAATTTAAGGCGGCGAGATGGCAGAATCGTTAGCACGACGGGAAAATGCTTAGCAGCATTTCGTCCGTCTTTACGTTCTGAGTTCAAATTTCGCCGAGGTCCACTTTGCCTTTCATTCTTTCGGAGTCGATTAAATAACTACCAGTTGCGTATTGGGGGTCGATATAATCGATTAGCTCTTCCCCCCAAATTTCGGGCCTTGTGCCTTTAATATTATTGGAGTAGGACTGACCTGGGGCTGAACAACAATACCACTAACGCAACAAACTTGTACAAGTTTTTCAGCCAGCAATATAGGCGCAGGAGTGGCTGTGTGGTAAGTAGCTTGCTTACTAACCACATAGTTCCGGGTTCAGTCCCACTGCGTGGCACCTTGGGCAAGTGTCTTTCTTCTACTATAGTCTCGGGCCAACCAAAGCCTTGTGAGTGGATTTGGTAGACGGAAACTGAAAGAAGCCCATCGTATATATGTATATATATGTGTGTGTATATGTTTGTGTGTCTGTGTTTGTCCCCCCCCCAACATCGCTTCACAACCGATGCTGCTGTGTTTACGTCCCCGCAACTTAGCGGTTCGGCAAAAGAGACCGATAGAATAAGTACTAGGCTTACAAAGAATAAGTCCTGAGGTCGATTTGCTCGACTAAAGGCGGTGCTCCAGCATGGCTGCAGTCAAATGACTGAAACGAGTAAAAGAGTAAAGAGAGAGAGAGAGAGAGAGAGAGAGTAACTAGGAAAAAATAGCTACCAAATCTTTCTCAAAAACACCCTACCTTTTTTTTAAAAAATGAAGGCACGTTTGTGTAATGTAGTCCGAGGTATAGAAAAAGACAAAATTAGCCATAGTTGGAATATCTTTCATTATTGGTTTGTTTAATCAGCGCTGACCTGGGGCTAACAGCAACAACAGCTCAACCCACATCGCTACCGCTGCTGCTGCGACTACGAACCAACGAGGGAGTTTCGTCAAAGTCGCTCGAAACCTGTTAAAAATATCAGCCAATGTTTCCTCGGTTCTCATGAAAAGATATGTTGTATAATGAATGATTTTGTGGTCTCGTTTTTTTCCTAGAGGTAGAAGAAAAAAAAGCTGGTATGGTTTTGTAATACCATACCATCTGTAGTTTGATTGACTTTGATCTTAGGTCTGCTTGATCCACACCTGACCTGGGGCTAAACAACGGAACAAACAGAACCGTTATAACAATCACTACAACAACAATACTAGCAACAAAAAAAATTTTAAACCTCACCGCCAACAACTCCCCTCCAAAAAACTACACTAACATCAACCAAAATGAGGCTTAACAGGGTGTCAGTCTGTGGCTGCTAGATCTGCTAGAAATAATAGTCACACACCGCTTCTCACTGTCTTAAAACGGATAAGGATGCTTTAGATAATGCAATGTCCTAAATACATCTAAAAGCTGGTCAAGGCTGAAATTCTTTGATCTATATAGATCTATGTTTTTCGATCACGGCTGAATCTATCTTAGTAACTCAACAACACAACTATCAACATCAACGAAAACGTTCTACCACTCAATACCAACATCGCCACCACTTCTACTACTACCATAACCAACATCATTATCACTATCAACATTAAGAGCAAGTCCTTGCCAATACTATCACCATGACTACTATAGCCGTCACACCACCATCACCTCCACCATTGCTGCAACGTTCACTCTCTATCCTCTATATAACCATTATTCACGTCCCCTTCAGAACCTTTAGCCATTAGCATCCTTTCTCTTGCCTTCTATTTTTTAAAAGCCTACTTCCACCCCCTCCTATTGAACGCCTATGTTCTTCTCTCACCTCTCCCCTAACGTTACTCTATACCTCCCACTATCCCCTATCTTTTTACTTTTTCATCCTTCTCATATCCAGCCCCTTCCTCAATCTTCCTACACTGGCCGCCACAAGCGTGTAATCTCCCTCATCTCTTCACTCTTGAACACACAGACACATGTATTGCACACACGCACGTACGATGTTAATTCATTGACAGACACACGCGCACACACCGACGAACACACACGCCTCGTGCGTACGTGCACATCTACCGATTCATGATTCCATGCACACATACACATGTGCATATATCCACATATATAAACTTATGTGTGCATGCTAACACACACCCAAGTGCTACCTTAATTCACGAACAAATACATACATTATAGATATTTAATCGCACACATACAACCTTAATTCACTGATAAACATGCAAACACAAATGCACACACGTGTTTATATACACACACACTTTACTGAGATACATTATACATGTACATAAATACACACACTCGCTTATTTTTCTGATATATAAACGCATACATTTAAAAGACTGACATCCCCATATATAAGCACACATTCATACCCTATACTAATTTACCAATATACATACACACACACGTTTACACTATATTAATTCTAAGATATACGCATAAATACACACACACACACATCCTCTTCCTTGACTGTTACATACACGCTATATACATATGCACACACGCGTATCCCCTTTAACTCCCTGTTACACACACGCATGCGTGTGTGTGCTTCCGTATTTCACACACGCACACATACACACATGCATGTGTTTCAATAGATATACACAGACACATAAGCGCACGCTAGTAAAGCGAGCGTAGATACATATACACATGTGACACACACACACACATACATACATACATATATATATATATATATATATATATATATATACACACACACACACACGGTGAGAGGTAGATATACACATTCACACGCACACACATATATATTATATACTCGGGCATAAATTTACATGTTAATTCATTGACATATACACAAGTACATACAAACATACATTTAAACATATACAGACTGACGGATAGACACTCGTATACGCATACAGCGAACACACAACTTCTCTATTCTCTTCTACACATAATAAATAAATACGCACTCTTTCTGTCTTTCATTCCTTACCCTCTTTTTACCCCCTACGCTTAACTTACTATCATCCACTTGCTCCCTATTTTTTTCTTTCATTCCATTTCTCTCCTCTTTCTTGTCCTCCTGTTCCCTGCTTGTCTCATCGCCGCACTCAGCTAGCCCCCTTCTTCTATAACCAAATCACACCCGCTTTTTTTTTTCACTCCCTTTACTAGTCTTACCCTCTCTCTCGCTTTCACTCACTCGTTCTCGTTTTCTCCGTCTTCACTTTGCCTCTTACTCCTCTTCCTCCACTCTCACTCATCTAGCGCTGCCTTCTTTTCTCTCTCTCACTCTTCCTCTGCCTCAGCTACTAACAAACCACTACAAATTATCACCCTCTCTATATGCATGTTGTAACTCCTCTCTCTACCAGCATTATACCTCCAGCCTCTCCTCCTTTCCCCCTCACTGTTAGTCTCAGTTTTGAAGCAAGTAGAGGCAGTATGGTGGTCCGGGCTGTTTCTCTATTAACCGCAGCAGCTCTGGCTTTACGCTACCAGCAGTTTCCTTTTCTTCCATTCTACTACAAAGCTTTGTATTAGCAACTTTAACTTGGAAAGAAGGGGGTGCCCTTTTGGTTTTTTTAAACCCACCCCTCTTATTACTTTCCCGTTTAAAAGAAAGAAAAAAAAGAAGGAAAAAGCGAAATCAACAAATAATTATTATAACAACAATCGCATCAATAACTTGGTGACAGCAACCATCAACAACAACGAAGCTAATACAAACCAAAGTACCTCGAGTTCGAATTGAATCTGGACTGAAAATAAAATAGCTGATCGAGGTATTTGTTGAAAGCTGAAATGAAAGCAAGAGAGAGGAAGAAATACGAACACATGCAAGAAAGCGAGATCTGTGTACGGACGATTAATTAAAATTAGTTTGGATTTTTTAACTGACGAAAGGATATTTCAAAGAAGAAGAAATAAGAAATCTGTGGAGAAATATATATATGAGCGACCAGGAAATGGGTTCATAATATACCAACTGCACTTGCAGGACATACTTGTGTTGATGTTTTATTTTAATATACATATACACCCTGTATATCTACACACACCGTAATCTGCACACGGATTATATTCGTATATATATTTATATGTACACACGATATATTTGAGTGCCGGCCTACTGATAAAACATATATGTGTGTATATACATACATGTTTACGCACAATCTGCTGGGAAGAAATAAATATTCGAGTTTTCTAACACAAACACCGACTTTAAAGAATTAATAGGAACCAACGTACTGACACATTTTTTCACATGCAAAACATAAAAACCACCTTTACATATACATAAACAGATAATTTATAGAATATATTATTTATATATGCATCTATCAACAACACTTATTGTAGTATTATATTAATAGTGATAGACTCGCCGGTTTTACTGTCATATGCTAGGTTTCTCTTCCCCTTTAGAAATTACTATAGCTAGTATAAATAGCGTAGTTATTAGTAGGTATTAAGTTTTGATGGCCCACCCACGGTTTACCTTTCCGGATTTTACCTGCTCAAGGATATTTACCTTCTATTCGTGGACCACGTCTATATAAAGAAAAGAAAAACCCTAAGAAACGGACACCTGCAGTAGAAAGAGCGAAGTTTGTGTGAGTGTATATATATATATATATATATATATGTATATATATATATATGCTGATATATTTATATTTGAATAAAGATGTTATCTTTTTGACTGACAAAAGGGGGGAAGATTTGAAATGATATGAAGGGAAAACATGACTGTAGGGTTAGACTCCTAAGATAGATAAATTTCCGGATTATTTAGTTTTCTGTTCATATTTATTTTTCACCGAAAAAATATATCACGACAGTAAAAAAGTCATTGAATATTAAACCAAAGAAACATACATATTTGTTTTATACATTCATTGTTTTTCTCTAATCAGATTTTGGTATTGTAATTTTTTTTCTTTTCCAACACATTTACCCCACACATGTACATACATAAATTGTTTGTACACACCACCTGAAACCTGGTTCCTTGTCTACAACACTAGGACAATTTTTACACCCTCCAATTATTTATAATTATATATACACACACATACACATACTACACTGACTGTGAATGTAATAGTTCAGTGTACATACATCAATAGACCGATACCTTGGTGAGGGCCCATCTATCTGGGCCGGGGCAATGGCGAAAATCGGATTGAAACTTCTACCAGAAAGCAGATGGACAGTCAGTCGGTCCTTTTTTTCGGTGACCTTAACTTTTATTTGGACAATCGGATTCCTTACTTTAACCGTTAAAGGTAGGAAGATTTTCATTTTTAGTAATTTATTCGCTCAATTTCCTTTTTTATTCTATTTTCTTTCCCTCGTTGGTCAGCCAGCAGGTCTACTTGCTCCTGAAAGAGCTGTTACCCCTTGCTGACTGTTCTCGTCTGGTAATTTAACACTTTTCTTTTCACCTATTGACACCCAGCATTTCTACCCGTATTCACTCAGCTATAAAACATGAAATTCTATCCGGGGTTAAAGGATAGCAACGTTCAATAAGAATGTATGTGTGTAGCTAGCAAGCAAAGCAGAATATGAAGATAACTGATTTTCCGCACACACATACATACATACATTATTACCGGCTATATATATATATATATGTATGTATGTATACGATGTATCTGTTGATCGTTGTTGGTTTGTGGGGGGGGGGGATAATAAAGAGAATAACTAGATTTATTTTATTGCAATAAAGTCTCATCGTTTCAGAGCTTGATTTTAACATTTGCTCCTTGACCGTTACAAACAAACAAACAAATAAATAATAATGATAATACGATAAAAACCAATTCAAATAGCGTGAAAACTATATATTGACTATCGGATTTGTTAAAAAATCTATTCTGCTGAGTTAAATATACTTTCATACAAAAGTAAATAACAGGAATGCTACTATAAAAAATATATATAATTGCACACACCCACACTTAAATACATTCACACGGAAATACATAAAGAAAATAAAACTACAATAAATATCTATAAAAATAAATATTTGTACACATATTTCCACATACATAGGAAGCTGCTACATTGTTACTTTTATATGCTAGAAATAGCAGCCAAATTTCTCAAATCACATGCCACTCTTAAAAGGAAAGACTATTAGAAATTGTAATCCTAGATTTAACCCACTGAGGTGCAATACAGGATGGTCATGAGTGGAATGTCTTTGATCATAGGTTTGCTAAATTAGGGTTGATCTGCTGTTAAACAACAATATCTACTCAGTGTATGCCTGTGCAAATTATATATAAGCCTATATAATGTGTGTCCGTGCACATCTGCAAAAAAGTTCACCCCATTGTTGGTTTTTTTTCTTCTTAGTTCTTCCATATCCAAAGCTTAATAAAATGCTCCAAATGGTTATCAACTTAAAATTAATGAAAAGTTATGAGGGGCGGGATACTGAAGAAATCCCGGATTTCATAGCTGTATTTGCTATTTCGTCTTTTCCCGTTTCTTCAATATAGATAGTTGACAAACCTGTCAATTCATTCCCATAGTTTTAAGATTGCTTACTGTTCATTCCTGTAGAAATTAGTAGTTTCCTTTAGTTATATATTATATACACACACACACTCGGCACGGAAAAGTCCCCTTTTAAAGGATACTATACAGGGAACCTTTTTTTCCTATTCACCGATTTCACCAGAGCACTGCCTCGTCGTATACCGTGTATATATGAATGTATGTATGGAAAGAAAGATAAAGAGGATGAAATTATGTATGTATGTGTGTGCGAGATGAGATTTCCGTCAAGTTTATACGTTTCTGTCACTTAAAAAAACCCCCTTGTATATGAAGAAATACTAAAAATTGTAAGTCGATTTAGCTGGACTTTGTTCGCTTCGTTACTAGAAGCAGGAAAAAAAAGAGAGAGAAATATCCTAGTAGTGTGTGAACATTCTTACATGTGTTGCTTCTCTTTGAAAAGAGAAGAAAGAAGCAGATGATTAAAATCTTGATATATATATATATATATATATATATAGATAGATGATTACTGAACAGCGACCAGTGAGAGAAGGTTGTGTGTGCATTTTGCCCTATATAACCCGTGGCTAGAGTGTCCGAGAATTTTTGGATGCAGAGGCCTAAAATACCCGATTGATTCGGTCAGATGACACGACTGACCGACACCTCCCGCTTGCAGTCCTTCATTTTCTAGTTAAAACAAAAATGTTTATCGCCCTACAAGGCTTCCGACTGTTAAAAGGAAACGGGCGATATTGTCAAGAAGTAATTCAAAAGACACCGTTTTTCGGCGACACACTGTCTCAAACTCGTAGAGGAGGGTTATTATAGAATTTAACCGATTCCAATATATATATTACCGAGACTTTTTGCTATTTCGGAAGGATGAAAGAAAGGCGAAGACGACTGTGGTCGGTGAATTGTCAAGAATCGCTAAAGCGTCGAACAAAATCGCTTACGGCATTTAGTTATAGCTCTTTATATTGAGAGTTCAAATCCTCTAATGGATAATTTTTCCTTCCATCTTTCTGGGATCGAGATGGAATTATAATAAAAGAAAATATTAACTCGGAGCAAGAAAGAAAGAACGAAATGCAACTTGTCATTTTATTACATTTAATAGTAGCTTTTAATTTCGACAGAAGACCAGCAGTTTTGAAGTGGTGGGGTTAGTTGATGGCATCGACCCCAAAACGATAAAGTTGACTTCAGCGAGATTTGAACTCAGGAAATAAAGAGCCGGAACAAATCACGCGAGCCTCCCCTCCCTCCCTGGAAGTTGTAATAGTTAAGACTTGATGAATTGTTTCCAACATAAGCACAAGGCCAGACATCTGGGAAAACGATGTTTATCGATTAAACCGGCCTTTTTATCGACTTAGAAGGGATAAAAAAAGCAAAATTGGCTTCAGTGGATTTGAACTCGGAACAAATACTGCAAATCATATTTTGTCCGGTGCTCTAACGATTCTACATTTGCATAAAGCGATGGACTATTTGAGGGAAGGTTGTAGTTCAATGAATAAACTAGTTTTGTCTAGCTTCAGGTCAGTTCTGCTGATCGTGCATACCTATGATTAAAAAAAGCATTCCACTTTATGAATGCTGTGTCCTTCATCTAAGTTAGGGTGTAATTTTAGGACTATTTGGCTGTTGTTTCTGACATGTAAATCGACCACATAGAAAAGCCCCTTTGGTGAAACGAATAAACTCTCAGTTCATTAGTTCTCGCCATCGTAGCCAAGACCAGCGGCTACAAGTATATATATAATAAATATGTGTGTATAATATTTGTACGTATTTTCTCACACGCTGAAAGGCAATCATACCGCTGAGATTTGAACTTGGGGAAACCGAGCCCAGAGTTTTCACTTTTTTTCTCTGCCGATTCCCTCCGCTCAACAAGGTGAGAAATTATGAGAAGGTGGTTAATCGACAACATCGACCTCAGTAGTTAACTAGTACTTTATTTTATCGACCCTGGATGATGAAAAGCAAAGCTGTCCTCGACGAGCTTCGAACTCTGAACGTAAAGAGTTGGAATAAATACGGATGCGTTTTTTCCCCCACTGGCGTCTTAACCACCCTTAAATAATCATCTTGCTTTTAAACATAGGCACAAAGCTATAATTTTGCTGGGAGAGGCTAGCCCATTGAAACCAAACGAGTTCTTGGAATTTGAACCGGAAAAAAATAAATAGATACGGACCGGCTTTATGTCCACCTTTTAACAATTCTGCTATTTGCTCCTTCTAAAATACAACATTTATATACTATATTCCGGTGGGATTCGAATACGAAATCTGATATAGAGTCGAACGCGCTACCCTTGCGCCACAGGGCCGTAATGTTAATAATTTTTGATCATGATACTTGGCTACAGAATTAATGATGGGTACAGGTGCAATCAATCACTGGTACTTATTTTAGCTATCTCGGAAGGATGAAAGCTAGCTTGAGTATTGTTGACCCCCAGAACATAGGTACATAACTTTAAATATCACAAGACAATTTGCCTGTAACTGATTCCAGTGCTTATTTTATCAGCATCGGCCACTTAGAAAACTCAACACAGAACATTAATGTAACGAAAGAGCACAAGGCAGTTTATCCGTCCCTTTAACAAATCCTTTCTACTAATCAGCACAAGGCCTGAAATTTTAGGAGGCGTGGGGCTAGTAGAATACATCGACCTCCGGATTTGACTAGTACTTAATTTCATCGACCCCGAAAGGATGAAAGGTAAAGTCGACCACGGCAGAATTTGAACTCGGAACGTAAAACCGGAAGAAATGCCGCTAAACATTTTGTCCGTCGAGCAGATGACTCTGCCATCTCACTACCCTCCAAGATTAATCCTTTCAACAAGACCTGAGATTTTTTTTAGGGGAATAGGTTAGTCGATGTAATCGACTACAGTACATAACTGGTACTTTATCGATTCCGATACGATGTTGAATTCAGAACGTAAAGCCGAAAGAAATGCCGCCAAGCGTTTTTGTCCGACGTGCCAACGATTTTACCAACTCGCTACCCTTATTAATAATAAGCACTGCCGTTTCTAACGAAGAAGGACAGAAATCGACGAAGCTAAAGAATACGCACACCCAGTGTTTAGGTAGGAATCAGGATTAGGGTCTATGTTACGCCGAAAACTGGTGGTGTACGTATTCTTTACCTCCGCCCAGAAATCTGTTGGTGGTGTGAAGGGTTGCCGATTAAACTGATCTCGCTACATGGGTTATAGTTACATTTTGTCAAGTCCGAAAGATTAACAGTCAAAGCTGAACTCGGTAGGATTTGAACTCACAACGTAAAGGAAATACCACAAGGCATTTTGTTTGATATTCTAATGACCCTACCAATTCACATCCTTATTATTATTATTATTATAAATATATAGTTGGCTACAGGGCTTGAACATGCTTGGACGAATACAAAAGCTATCAAAACTGACCAAGATTTGTGTTCGTTTCGCTTCGCACGACTGTATCATAGTAGCATCGTCATCTCGGCCACAAAGTTTCGTTTAGAATAAAGATAGACAGACAGGTGTAGAGAGCAGGATTCTCCAATGCACCGTTGTTGCTGTAGACAATGGGAAATGGGTTTTTCCTGTATGCTGAGACATTTACAGTATCTTCCTTGAGTGTATGTGTGTTTGTGAGTGTGAAAGACACTTACGGATGATTTTTATATCAGAGTTAATTTATTTGAATCAATAATGTGTGTATACACACACTGATCTTTTCTTTTTAACATTGCTATGCACTAAAGATGTGCAGCACGCACACACACACACAATTCTATCTTATCCCTATGAACTTGCAAGCTTGTAATAATATATATTCGTCATCGTCGTCGTCATGGTATATTATTTACCGTTTAACTAATCAATATAAACATTAAATTACTAGTTTCTGCAGGACACTAATGAACAACTGAAAGTCTACTGAACTAATTGGAAGGGTAATTTCATCAACAGAACAATTCAAAGCTCCATTAAAGGGTCTGAACTGAAGCGTTAGTGCGTTGGAAAAAAAATACCTTTTGGCATCCATTCTGTCTGTTTGTGATTGGGTGTTCAAATTCCGCTGAAGTCAAGTGTGCTTTCGTCTCTGGGACACGGTAAAATAAAGTACTAGTTAAATACGGGGACTGATATTATAATTGAGTGTTCCGTGTTCCTTCCAATACTCCCAAATTTCTAGCTTCGTGCCTATCTATACAATAAATTGTTGTTCAGGTGAATTTGTATAGTACGGTGGACTGGGAAAACCGTTAGAACGACGGATTAAATATACCTTGCAGTATATCTTCCGGCTTTTTGTTCTCGGTTCAAATACTGCCGAAGTCCACTTCGGGGTCGATACAATGAAGTACCAATCAAGTATTGGGATCGATGATATCGACTAATTCCTCACAGGCAAATAAGCTAAAGAATATCGGGGCTTGTGCCTATGCCGGAAGCATTATTAGTATTTGCGGGGCAGTAACAATAAAAATTTTTTTTTTTCTATATAGGCACAAGGCTTGAAATTTGGCGGGGAAGGGATAGCTGATTACATACATCGACCCCAGAACTTACCTGGTGCTTATTTTATCGACCCCGAAATGATATGAAAGGCAATGTCTCATAATAATAATAATAATGCTTTCAAATAATAGCAATATTGTTATTCTTTACGTTCTGATTTCGTCGTAATTAATTTTACCTTGTCATCTTTTCGGGGCCGCTAAAATAGAATATTAGTCTAGTACTGGAGTGGAACTGTGGGAAGATCAATAATATCGACTAAACTTCTCGTCAAAATCGCTGGTCTTCTGTCGAAATCAGCATTATGAGCAAGCAGGGCGACGCGTTAAAGCATCGGCGAAATTATCTTGCGATAATTTTTTTTCGGTGTTTTATGTTCTAAGTTCAAATCCCGTCGAGATCAGTGTTGCTTTTCGTCCTTCCCGGAATCGATAAAATAAAATTCTAATCGAGTACTGGCATCAGCGGTGTCGTGTAGCCCTCTCCTTAGCAAAAGAAAAAAAAAAAAAAAAGGCTCGCGTGCGAGGTTGCTGCTAGTCTTGTGCCTAAATTACGAACGATTATTAGCTGTCCCCTTATCTGATACCCCTGTAACCTAATAAAAGAAATAATTGTTATGTGATAATGACGGTGGATCATTACATCTAAATAATACCTGTCGTGTGTTTTTTGACCTAGGATAGTGAGCTTTTTTTCTTTTTGTTTTGTTCTTCCTTCTACTGGACAACTGGAGACAGTAAACGGTGAAGCGCTGTACCTAAATGAATTTTGCTGTCTTTCATTTCGTGAATCCCAATCCGGCCCCCGGCTCTACTGCTTCTTTATTTCGTAAGAGTTTGATAAAATACTGAAGTTGATTAAATCGACTACCGTCATTGTTACTTTATTGGAAAAAAAAAAAGTAAGCGCAGCGAGCTGGCTGGCAGAATCGTCGGGAAAAAAGTACCTCGTAGTTTTTTTTTTCTGCGTTCGAGTTCCACCTAGGTTCTTAATTCTTTGCTCTTCATTTCACCGGGATCGTCAAAATAAAGTGCCAACAGTGAAATATTTTATCGACTAAGCTCCTTTTCTCTAACTTTAGGCATTATTATTATTAAGACATCAAGCTGGTAGAATCGTTAGCTCGCCGGGCGAAATGCTTAGCAGTATTTCGTCTGCTGCTATGTTCTGAGTTCAAATTCCGCCGAAGTCGACTTTTCCTTTCATCCTTTCGGGGTCGATTAAATAAGTACCAGTTTAGCCCCTTGTGGGTAGTAAAGAAATGGGTATTTCGACTGTCCTTGTGTTCTGAGTTCGAATTCTGCCATGTCGATTTCGCCTTTCATCCTTTCGGGGTCGATGTAAACCAGTTGAGGCACTGGGGGTCGTTGTAAACGACTAGCCCTCTCCCACCCCACCCACCCCAAAATTCCAGGCCTCGTGCAAATTATAAAAAGGATTGATTTTGCTATTATTTGGCAGATTAATTAAAATTTTAGGGTGATATTTGTATGGTCAGTCTCCCCGCCTTCAGTTTAAAAAAAAATTTTTTCAATATTCCTGTATTCCATAAAACAAAAAAAATTTTTTTTTTTTTTTTTTTTTTAAATTTAGATTTTTTTGCTTCATCCTACAGGTAACATTCTTGGGTAGATGGATAAAAATCAATTACAAAGCCTGTTTTATCTTCTGCATATGATCAAAGATTCTGACTAAATATGAGCATTAAATCTATTCAGTTATTAAAAAACTTTCAAACGGTAACTCGATTAAAAGTGTATATATAAATCGATAGATGATAAATAGATATGTTATATAATACTTATACATCTGCATGGTTGTATAGATTTAATTATGCACGAGTAAGATTGGTTACGGGACGGGCGCCTGTACGATCATGTACGAAAGTTAAGTGTTAGGTGGTACGGTCCAGTGTATACGGCGGGCCAAACGTCTAAACGGATGCGGTCCTGCCAGAACTTTTAGCACTGGTGATAGATGACTGAAGGTTTCTCCTAGAAATATGGATATACTACCAGACACATAAGCACGATAGGGAGATATAATTAGCTCGAAATTAATTGCTTTTGTTTAATTGCTAGGCGCAGACGTAACTGTGAGGTTTAGAAGCTCGCTTTTCAACCGCATGATTTCGGGTTCAATCGCGCAGCAACTTGAGCAAGGGTCTTTCATATCACCGGATCGACCTTGTGTGTGAATTCGGTTGACGGAAACTGTGTGGAAGCCCATCGTGTTTGTACATATATGTGTGTTTACCTACTCACCGTTTAACAACCGTTGGTCCGTTTACGTCCCTGTCACTTAGCAGTTCGACAAAAGAGGCCGATAGAATAAGTACCATACTTAAGAATAAGTCCCGGGGTCGATTTGTTTGACTAAAACTTTTCAAAAAGTAAAAGATAAAACTGAGAAAGTCCACGCCCGTGATCCCTTTCGGTACTACCAAGATCAAGCCAGAAAACTCCAGTAAAGATGTTTTAAGTGCGAAGTGATTATGGTGTAAAACAAGACGATAGTTTAAATCTTATTTCAAAACAAACGTGACGATTCTTCTGATAATTTTCTGAATTTTATTCATAAGGCTATGACAAGAAACAAAAGAAAATAAAAAAAAAACAAAAAACATTTGCCCAAATTAATGCATGGAAGGATCGAACTTGATACCACAGAGTTGCAAAGCTGAAGTCTTTATTGCACTGCCAAGTCTGCATTCCTCATTGCTACCACCAACTGGGCGTTGGCTGCAGGTGTCGCTTGACTTGGTCAGTGGAAGTTACATCCGAACGCATGCTAGAGAGAGAGAGAGAAAGAAAGAAAGACTGGCTGCGTGAAACATGTTTAACTGTCTCTTCTCTTCTGTCTATCCTATTTAAAGATCCCATCAAGTTGGGATTGAAGAAGATGAATCTTAAGTAACCAGTTGTCCTTTTGTCTTCAGGTTAGCCCCATAAGCTGGAATCCATTTGCTGATTGGTCTACACACCTATGAGCAAATGCGTTCCATTTATGACTAACCCGTCGTAATTGCAACACCTTCCTTTCACATACGACGGGTTAGTCATAACTAAAACACCTTCATTCACAGTTCTGCACACACACACACTCATATATACACACACACTGTATCTTTCTCATTTTAAAGTCAATAGGCTGTGATTGAATGAGATTTGATTTCACTACTATTTCTAGCGTGTATAGTGATCACTCGTTGGCTCAGTACATTTGCTAAATTTGAACCGTTTAAATGATGACCCCACCCCCCCTTACTTTTTGCGCTCATTTATACATGCCGGGCTCCCTTTTTTTCTTTTTCATCGTCCCCGGGACGCTTTATTACTTCATTGAACTGTCCCTTTCTGCATAATTTAGTCAACACAGCTTTACTATACAGCTACTACTGTTTTAGTATTGCGTGTGTGCTCGAGAGAGCTTGCGCACGGAGAACTGCACACAGACACACACCACTTATGCTAGTGTGTGTGTGTGTGTATGGTTTTTTGTTGTTGTTGTTTTTAATGTAGATATCAGAGACGGAGAGATACAGAAATGGGAGTCCACAGCATTCATACCTTTCTGTATGACATAAAGCGATGTAAATTAACCAATTCCGTTTTGTGGTCGAATCTGGACGATGGAACTTCACGCCAAAGTTTGCCATACCCAGACTTGCACAATGAATGATAGATAGATAGATAGATAGATAGATAGATACAGTTGTGTGTTCAGAAGCCATTGGGTAGCTGGTTCATCGCTAAAAATCCTTTGGCTTCATATAAAGTGGAGAAACTCAAGCAGGATTAGACCCCCCAGGACTTTTAGATTATTGCCAAGCTCGAGTACATTGTATAATTCTCAACTGTCGTCCGGCTATTTATATTTATGTTTAGTACACAGGGCAGTGGTTCCCAACCTGGGCTCCATGGACCCATAGTGGTCCTCAAAGGTAGTACTGCAGGTCCGTGAACTAAATTCAAAATTTCGTATAAGGATAAGCGTATTAAAAAGGAGTCCGTGGGAAATTTTATTTAAATAAAAGTGGTTGGGAACCACTGACATAGGGCAACAGATAAATAAGCGTTTTGTGTCGTTCCTACCATATTGATATAGGAAAAGAATGAACGCCGTAAACCCTTCCTCTTTTTCTTTTTACGCTCTTTCAGTAAGGTCTTTGTTTATCGAGCAACGTCCTGTGTATTTTCATTAAAACCTATTGATGTCTAGACTAGAATAGGCCGTTATGAAGTGCCTCAATGCGGGACGGCACATCAACGAGCAAGTTCATTTGGAATGACAGCGGGCGGCCAAATTAAACGCATCTATAAAGGCGCAGCAACGCACACAAAGACTGGCATACAGTGTGGAGGAGACGGTATGGATGCGTTTGAGGCCTATCCTATATTCCTCCAGAGAAATACATTCCTCGGATGGTAATGATAATAACACATGTTAACAAAGAAAAGATGCGCACACAGTCACAAAATTGTCCCGTCTCTCGCTGATTAAATCCGTTCGTTGTTTCTCATCCATGTCGGCTGTCTTTACCAAAACACAACGGGTTGTGTTTATTAAGATAAAGGGAACGGCGAAGAGGAAGATGTAATTGTGTGAAGGGCATGTTTCTGCTTTCACCCACCCCTCGAGAAACAACTCTGAATTATAATCGAAACCGTTTTCGCAGGCTCGGTACGCTGGAAATTTACTTTCATTCGTGGGTACCCGTAGTAGAATCAGAAGAGTGCGTCTAATTCGTCTTGGTCTAACATCTTTCTGGGGTTAGTTTATGTAACCGATAGTCAAATCCTGGGGTCGATATAAATGACTATCCAGTCTCACCATGAATATTGTGTTCTTATATAAAAGAAAATTGGCCTCAAACTAAAGCTAGAACTTCAAAGATAGATTTCCTTTAATTGTGTACGTGTATATGTATTAAACTTTTGGTAAGCGTCTTGCACAAAACTAACCGCTTTTAGTCACTTGTATACTCCAGTACTAATAACTGTAAACGTTCTGTTACGTATTGAGTTCGTTTTCTCTCTCTTTGTGAAAGGAAATAACCTTTATAGAACTAGTGCTGTTAAATTTGTTGAGAAATCGTCAGAGGTAGTTCAGTACAAGTAACTTCTCTTTGAAAGACATTAATATACCCTTATTTTAATTGAGTTTGCGTCTGTTTCTAATGGAATCCCAAACGCACATACATGCACTCACATCAACTTTCGTAAGATTCGAATGGAAAATAGTCGATATTGAATAATGTCTTCCAAAAAATTAATCCATTCGTTTATTTTTAAGATTCTATAGAACCAGTGCTTCGTTCTACCTTCTGTAGAGTTATGCATTTGAAAAATATGAAGCTTTTTTTTCGGATAGAACGTCGGGGAATTGAACCGGAGACTGTACTGTTACAGACAACGCTTGTCAAATCGTCACTACAACCACTGTAGCGAACTCGGCTACAGAGAACGCTCAGTTTTTTTTTTCCTCCACTTTATTGCTGTCGGAAGGGTGAGGCAAAGTCGAGTCTAGCGAGATTTGAACTCAGAACGTAAACAGATATAATTAAGTGTCCAAGGGGCCATCTTTGCTTTTTATCCTTCCTGAATCAATAAAATAAACTACGAGGGTTGCGTTAATCGACTAAACTCATCCTCTAAAATGTTTACCATAGCTTTGTGCCTGTCTTTTTCTGCTCTCTGCAGCTCTTAATGATTTCTCACTGAGACACAGCAAATATAACCAACGATCTGGAGTAGAATAGACGAGATTAGGCCAACCTCTCTTCTCTTCTATGCTTGACCGGGACTTCTGTTCAAACCTGTGGATATGAAAAACAGCCGACCTGGGCTAAAGCTGAACTTGTATACAATAAAAAAAAAACACATTTGATTATGCCCTCCTATATCTGACTGTAAAAAGAAAAATATCTCTGTCTCAGCGGCATCTAATGTTTTCAATCGCTTTTTATAACTTTCTGGGTTTTTGTGTAATTAATAAATCTATTCATTAGACAGTGTTATATATAAGTTGTCGATAGCAACACACACACCTGAAGTTGTTGAGAAACACGTTGGTTGGAGCACTTTAGTTTTTTTTTCCTTTATTATTATTATTATTCTTCAGAGTGTTGGCAAGAGATATAACTATGGTGCGTGGGAAAGAGTTTCTGTTGTTATTTTGTCGTACCCTTGTTTCATTTCAGTACGGGCCTTTACGTATTCGATGTCCTACCCGGCTCTTTTTTTCCTCCACTAACGATGTGTGTGTGTGTGTATATATACATACCCACACATTTTCTTCCAGCATTTTTTTTCTGCATTGTTGACCATGCACACAAACACACAGTAAAAAAACGTATATTGAGAACAAGGTATCCACATATCAACACATAAGGCAAACACACACACATCAGCACACACTCGCACCAACACAGACACTTGTGCTCACACACTGCTGTTGCTTCTGTTACTACACATATAAGATTGGGTCTTTTGAATTCGATTCTTCTACGATGAACACCACCAAAACTAGTTTATATCTGGCTTTCTAAACCGTCACTCGCAAGCTAGTTTGACCGGCTAGCATATGTACCACACTTTCGCTTCTTGTTTTATGGAGTCGTGGCCCTCCGATCCTTGACCCCAGTGGAATGAACATCGAGGATGTGTGACAGCTTAGCGAAGGAGAAAGGGCTTCACCAGTACTGCGCTGCTACTGATTTTCAGCAGTGCAGACTGGAACAACATTAAGCGAAGTGCCTTGCTTTCTCGGTCCAGGAACCGAACCCACGACTTTGTAGTCATGAGCCAAACAACACCATAACCACTTGGCCGCGCACATTCATAATGGAGGAAAAACATTTGGCATGAAAAGTGTCAACTCCCTCCACTCTCTCACACACGCACACTTATACCTTTAATATATTTGGTAATGGAATAACTATGTTCAATTGTATTTGTGACCGTAAATATATTTCTGATCTGTGCATTATTCACATTTTCTCTTTCTCTGTTTTATATATATATTGTTTATTCTGTTAATGTTTGTTGTTATTTTAAAAGCATCTATTGAAATACGCTTTCTTTTTTTTTATGACTCAAAGAATTACTCGATATATTTTGTAGAATTAATCCCATGAATATAATTGTAAGCTGAAAACTTCACTCACAGCTACTCTGAGTTTGCGCAGTAGCGGTTAGTGAAGTTTTCAACCGACACGTGAATGAATGATACTATAGTCATCTGATTGATTTTATATTATTACTAATGATTTTATTTCTTTAAAATCAATTCAGTCAGCTATAAATAGCTTGTCGTTAGTCATTTTCTGAGGAATTTTCACGCCGGTCAGCTTAACTGCTTCATCGATCGAACCAAAACGAAGCAGCCACTACGTCAGTCTTTGGACAATCTGGGGCTCGCGGGACTTTCTCAGCGGCACCGTCCAACGAAAAATTATCTTGAATTTTTTAGTAGTGTGGCCCGCTTGTTGATGAACCGTGTCTCATGTGGCTCGTTTCTCCAAATAAGGTTGCCCATGCCTGCTCTACGCGGTCGCTGAGTCTGTTAGAAATGGCAGCTAGATCTCCCTCAAATAATACACAATACTTGAAAAGAAAAACAAGAAAAAGATAAGAATGGTTACATTTTCAACGCCTTTAATCAGAATTTCCTTTTCAGTCAGGGTTGACCTGGGGTTAAACATCAACAATTTCCTATCAAATGAATGACCACTCAACTGTCCATTATCTCTCTCTATCTCCCTCTCTTTCTCTCACACACACATATACACAGTTGAAGTTGATATCGTTATCTGAAGTGAACGACCAGCGGTATATCATTGATTTCTTGTTAGGGCTTTACGGTACATGTTTGTTGTGGGGAGAAGAAGGGATATGTGTAGTCGATTGACTTCGACCTCAGTTAGATACCTGGACTAGTGTTTCGACTGCCAGAGGGATGAAGAGAGATGTTGGTCTCCGATGGGATAAGGCATTCTTTCATTCAGTCACTCTGGTACATATGCCTTTTTCTGCCACTCCACCATCGTCTTATGGAGCCGACGCAGACTTCCACCACCACTTTTTAGTGGAAAATTGGTTCACTCATGGGACAGAATATCTTGTCATGCTTCGGCTCTCTACGTTCTGATTTCAAATAACGCCGATGTTAATTTTACCTTCCATATTTTTTTTTATTTTTCGGGATTACAATCCAGAGCAAGTTGATAAGCGGAATTATTAGAACATGTATCGGAATAAGATATCTTGTGATATTTGTTCCGGTTTGTTTGTGTCTTTGGATACAAAACTTAACTTGTTGCCTAGTTTAGATTAATCACCTGGTAACTGGGTACAATCTGCGGAGTCCATTCTGTTGCAAGTATTTGGACCAGGTGTGTCTAGAAAAAGTTAACTAGAAAGACTGTACGATAGTTTGTTTCTTCAAAGATGGAATAAGTGTGCCATTCGTTTTCCGGTCAAGTCGGAAAATGTTAGGATATTTAGAAACTCGGGTGGGTTTTTTTTTCTCATTAATTCATTATATTGGTGCATATATACAGTGTTGTCTTAAAATGAATAAATAATAATAAATCTGAAGTTGGAGATTTTGCTGTCATCGATAACTAACCGGATTTATATTTAAAAAGCGCTCAGTAAAAGTAATATTTTTGCTCCAGGTTAGCATAGAAACGCCATAGAAGACTTCATTATCGAACACGTCTTTCATTTTAAAAACGGTACAATTTAAGAAGAGATTAGGCTGCTATTTCTAGAAAGTTGATCGACCATGTAGAGACAGTAAACGGCGAAGCGCTGTATTTAAATGAATTTTGCTGTCCTTCGTTTCGGGAATCCCAGTTCGCCCCCCACCCCGGTTCTGCTACTTCTTTATTTCGTAGGAGTTTGATAAAATCGACTACCATCATTGTTATTTTATAAACAAAAAAGAAAGAAAATGAGGCGCAGCGTGCTGGTTGGCAGAATCGTCGGGAAAAAAAAAGTTGTACGTTCTGAGTTCGAGTTTCGCCATTTCACCGGGATCGTCAAAATAAAGTGCCAACAGTGAAATATGAGCTCCCTTCGTTATAGACTAGCTCCTGGTTCTAATTTTATCGACCCCGAAAGGATAAAAGAGGCAAAGTCGACCTCGGCGGAATTTGAACTCTGAAGGTAACGGGCAGACAAAATACGGCTACGCATTTCACCCGGCGTGCTAACGATTCTGCCAGCTCGCCGCCTTAACGACAATAACAATAATTTATTAGTTACATGATGTGCATATTAGAGTACTTTCTATAGTATTTACTAATTGTATGTGTGTGTATTTTAGCAGGAGTATAATCACAGCAGCTGTTAAGAGTAGTTGTTATATTAGTATCTTTTGTATTCATATTGCACAATGGCGGTAGGTAATCTCCAACAGAGATAGGGGCAAGGCAAACCAGTTAACATGGTTCTACAAGTTTGAGGCTGAAAAATTAGAACAGAGACAGGGACAAGACAGACCAAATTAGTATGGTCCTACAATTTTGTTTTCAGGCAAATAAGAACAGAGTTAGTGTCAAGGCAGACCAAACACGTTTTCAACACTCACAAACAAACAGTATGGATTTTCCGAAACTTTACTTTGTAATTCTAAAACGTCCGCGGTGCATAGTCTCAAGACAATTACCGTACTGTTTCTTAAAAGCAAGAACACAATGTTGGAAAAACATAATCTGTCGGTTTGCACATTAAGGGCTGACCTGAGTATATAAACAACAACAACGCTAGTATTACTGTTGTTTCTACTATCTAGCTGTATCTATGTTTCAGTGTAGATATACGACGAACCATCTGCAACTTGATTTGATAATCCGATACCCCTAACAAAACATGTGCAGAACTGGAAACATGATAGTGTGAAGTGTAGGTCCTTATTCAGTCCGTTAAGTGTTTTAGTAATCAGTGGTGATGCATGTATTATTTATGCGGAAGTTGCGTACATGATAAAACTGCCATGTTGTTACATGACAGTTTAAACAGCTTAAAAATTTCGGACGATTTATGATAAAGAGTAATTCTTTACCAAAGAGTCGGACCTCCCTTTGCCTGCCTCTAATTGAAAGAGTAGACTGTTTCAAAATTGTTGGCCCGTGATAATTGTTCCACTTGTTTCTTACCGCCTTTGCTGTGGCCTGTTGTCACGATTGTGCAATATGAGTATAAGCGTCCAGTAGAAAGGATATCATCATATATGCTGCTGTGATTGCGCTCCTGCTGAAACGCACACACACGTCTCTCTCTCTCTCTCTTCACACACTCACAGATTCTCTATACATACAGTAGAATACGCGGTATTCGTATAAAATAGAGCCGGAAATTATCAAGTGTACCAAAACCGTAATTTTTTCGAAGTTGTAGATTACAAATCTGAAAATAAAAATTGAGGCAGTTGTCCATCATCCTTGTTTTCTATAAAATTTCGTAAACGTTGGGTAGGGAATCTCCCGTTCCCCGCTTCATAATCTACGATACTTAAAGCATGTAGATCCAAAGGAATAAGTTTTAGAAGGTAATTCCCGACTCTATTGTCTACTGAAAACGCTCTCTTCCGCACATTAGCACAAAAAAGTCTGGCCGTGCTTAAACTTTTTTTATGACATAGATGAGGAAAAACTATGCCCCATAACACTTTCCAAGGTCTTTGTGACTCGTAGAATGAAGTAAGGAGTGGAAGTTTGACCCTCAATGCGTATTTTCAGCCAAATGGACTCCATTAAAACACACTTTGGTAGAAAATTTACCTTTTATCACAAAGGGCTTGGATGGTGGTGGTTGATCAGACGACAGATGAAGGCCGGTGCTCATCGCACGCGCTTTCACACATGCGATGAGCTATACACCGCACGTTAAGATATGCCTTTGTATTGTTGTTTAGCCCCGGGTCAGTCCTGAGAGTGTAGACTTGTCATCAAAGAGATTTCGGCTATGACCATAACGCCTTTCCCTTTTGTACAGAACCACATTGTCCGTGTAAAATGTGTGACTCGAGGGAAATTTGGCTTCTATTTCCAGCAGGGTCAACGATTATGTACCTACTTCCTAGTTGGCTCAATGTGTATGCGTGCAGGTGTAAAGGCATATACATACATAGATACAGGCACGTCATGCATTGTGCATGGAAATGCTTCTTCACGTGTTCCGCTAACTGAACACCATCACTTCTATCTATCTATCTATCTATCTCTACACATACGCGCGCGCATATCCAAATATGGGCTGTTGTTGGTCGGTCCTAAAGGAGCAGACGTTTGTGCAAGCGTAGAAAAAAAGAAGATCGTTTCTTCGATGGATGATAAATGATTTGTTTATTTCTTTAAAACTAAAGCGTTGTCCCAACAATCTATTGCTTCCTTCTTTCTTTCCATTACAATTTCGACAATGCATTTCCCATGCCTTACACACAAAACAATGGCCTATTTGATATTTATCACTCTTTTCGATGTGTATGTATGTATGTACCGTCCTTTCTAGTCTATTCCGCTGATAAGTATCCATTTCTTTCTCACACACACACACATATATATTTTTAATCTACCAGTTTCATTCGTTGGACTGCGAGCGACTTTGTTGGGACACCGCCTCGAAGGATTTTAGTCGGGACGTGAACAAATCAACACAGGTCGTCAAGCGGTGGCCCGATGTGAGGAAGGTGGGGGGGGGGCAAATACAGATACTAAGACGCGTGTGCTCACACAAACACACACACACACACGTATACTTATACTATACGACGGCCCAAGGTGTCGCGCAGTGAGTGACACTAAATCAGAAACCACGTGGTTGCAAAGCGGAAACCACACACACATACACACAGTAACTAGCAACGACCGAGTTGTCTGCACTAAAATAAGACGATAAGAATTAACTTCTAAATCTTTTTTTTATCCATCATTATTGACCTTTCATCTCTTTGATAACATTCTATAGTTGGATAACTACTACTATTATTACTACTACTACGACGACGTAATTTCTGTTATATAGTGTTACTTGCAGCTGTGCAATTAATTTTTTGGATCTTTTCGGTTTGAACGGCAGTTTTTTTCTAGCGGTGTCATATGAAATTGTCACCCATAATTATGACCCTAGTATCGATCTATTGCATTCCAGTCTGTTTTAGGGTTAGGGGTGGAGGGAAGGGTATCTTTTTTTCTTCAGAAATGTAAATAAACCCAATCTGTTTCTTAAACGAGGGACATATTCATACGACACAGAATGTTTTCACCCCAAATGGACGTCATTGATTGGTTGAAATTGCAGAAATTGAAGAAAAAAACAACAACAAATATCTTACAAACTATAGAATTTTCTCAAGGAAGCCAAGAGAAAAAGATGTTTTATAAACACATTCTACCAGTATACGAAGTTTAAAAGTTGTTTAGTTACGTGGAAATTATTTTAAAAAACTGCCGTTCAAACCGAAAAGAGCCAATTTTTTTTTATTTTGTTTCGTTTTCCGATATATTTCTGTTCATCCGTTTGATGGTATTTTTTCCTTTGTTTACGGAATATCTGAAGATTCCCATACCAAAATGAAACCATTGGTCACCGTGAAGTATCAAAGCCAGCATTTCTTCGATATTGGTCTACATAGTATCGATATGAGGAGACGACATCATTCGCCCTCTTTTTTTGCCCCCAACCCCTTTTTAAATCTATCATTAGGAAAAGTTGTGTGAGTGAATGACGTCATGCACCAATACCGAAGGATTGCAGTCAAATATTTTCTAGTTCCAGTTGGGTTAATAGGCACAGAATCGGTTGTGTGGTTAAGAAGGTCGCTTTACAACCATGTGGTTTTGGGTTCAGTCCCACCGTACAGCGCAGCACCTTGAGCAAGTTTGTTTACTATATCGAATGGAAGCACTCCGTCGGTTACGACGACGAGGGTTCCGGTTGATCCGAATCAACGGAACAGCCTGCTCGTGAAATTAACGTGTAAGTGGCTGAGCACTCCACAGACACGTGTACCCTTAACGTAGTTCTCGGGAATATTCAGCATGACACAGAGAGTGACAAGGCCGGCCCTTTGAAATACAGGTACAACAGAAACAGGAAGTAAAAGTGAGAGAAAGTTGTGGTGAAAGAGTACAGCAGGGATCACCACCATCCCCTGCCGGAGCCGCGTGGAGCCTTAGGTGTTTTCGCTCAATAAACACTCACAACGCCCTGTCTGGGAATCGAAACCACGATCCTATGACCGCGAGTCCGCTGCCCTAACCACTGGGCCATTGCGCCTCCGTTTACTATATATCTTCTAGTTAACCAACGCCTTGACAGTGGATTTGGTGGACGGAATCTGTAGAAGCCCATTGTATGTACCCGCACGCGTTTGTGTTTGCCCCCTCCACATGGCTTGACAACCGGTGCTGGTTTATTTACGTCTCCGTAACGTAAGCTGTTCGGTGCAAAAGGGTGCGATAGAATAAGTAGTGGAGAATATTCAGCTAAACTCTTCGAGGTGGTGCCCCAGTATGGCCCGCACTCCAGTAACTAAAAAACTAATAAATAAGTGTATTGCTCTTCCTTTCTTAATAGTACTTAGTACATCCAAATCTCTCTCTTTCTCTCTCTCACTCTGCCTTCTGTATGAGCATATACGCACGCACACACTCACATGATCCCAGAGCATGGAATTTGAGAAGCGGCCAAGTCGTCAACGTAAACTGTATTACTTTTTCACTCTTTTACACGTTTCAGTCATTTGACTGTGGCCATGCTGGAGCACCGCCTTCAGTCGAACAAATCAACCCCAGGACTTGTCCTTTGTAAGCCTAGTACTTATTCTATCGGTATCATTGCCGAACCGCTATATCAAGCGGTGGTGGTGGTGGGGGGACAAACACACACACACATATATATATATACTCTTTTTTCTCTCTTTTACTTGTTTCAGTCATTTGACTGCGGCCATGCTGGAGCACTGCCTTTAGTCGAGCAAATCGACCCCGGAACTTATTCTTTGTAAGCCCAGTACTTATTCTATCGGTCTCTTATGCCGAACCGCTAAGTGACGGGGACGTATATATATATATATTATAATATATATAT
Organism: Octopus sinensis; assembly: GCF_006345805.1. NCBI lineage: Eukaryota > Metazoa > Mollusca > Cephalopoda > Octopoda > Octopodidae > Octopus > Octopus sinensis. The sequence goes on from NC_043006.1 coordinate 48,550,464, forward strand.
ATATATATATATACACACGACAGATTTCTTTCAGTTTCCGTCTACCAAATCTACTCACAAGGCTTTGGTCGGTCCGAGGCTATGGCAGAAGATACTTGCCCAAGGTACCACGCTATGGGACTGAACCCAGGACATGTGATTGGGAAGCAAGCTTCTTACCACATAGCCACGTACATATATATTGAGTACCGTCTTGCGATTTGTGTGTGTGTGTGTGTGTGTGTGTTAATATTTGTTATTATTCTATTACATCCATTACTCGAGAACAAAGGAATTGGGATCAGGTTTCTTTTTCAATGACTGTTGGAGTTTGAGTGTATGCCGATACACACGTACACACGTGTGCGCATGCGCATAATCTCCGTCGATTTCTCTCACTTTCTTTGTTTCTGTATATTTTTCATTTTAATAGTCGTCAAACGTAATCATTTCCTGTATGAAATAATACTGGGACCACCACATTGAATAGCTTATTTCCGGCTCATAAAATCAAATTGAAATGTTTAACGCTAATGAAAAAAATACTTCCTACAAAACTGGTTTTCGGGAAGTAGGTTTTTGGATCCTTCTGAAGGAGTCAAGATGCAGCCAAAACTGGACCTATTGATGGCTAGAAGTAGGGAGCTATGCTTCTCAATTCTTCTCAACCTTTTAGACTTCACGGCAACATGATCGTAGACATTCCAGTCGTGACTACCACGTTTTGTTTACAGAGATAAAGTATCTAAGACGAAATCGCCAATGTGTCCCTAATACGATTAATTGCATTTGGAGGGATATTTAACTGTCGTTTTGAGCAGGGTCAATGACCTCATACAGGTCACATCATTGGATGGAGAGGTTACATTTTGCGAATAGCTAGTGTGTGTGCTGCCCAATGTAGCCCTCGAGTCCCCTCTTATCAGTGTCCTGATATTAAAAACACTTGTTTCAATACAGCTTATATACTCTTATACGACTGACCCATAAGTGCCTCCCAACACATATAAGCATTACTTAGGGTGAACCTATTCCTCCATTTCTGCACCATACTACGCTACTGTTCACGGTGTCAATATAACTCTTGAGAGCCCACGCAAGCAAAATAATAACTGTAGTATATTAAGAGTCCATGAAAGGTGGAGGCGCGTGGCTTAGTGGTTAGAGTGACAGCATTATGATCGTAAGATTGTGGTTTCGATTCCTGGACCGGGCGACGCGTTATGTTCTTGAGCAAAACACTTCGTTTCATGTTGCTCAAAAAAAAAAAAAAAAAAGTCGGCGAGCTGGCAGAAACGTTAGCATGCCGGGCGAAATGTCTAGCGGTATTTCGTCTGTCTTTATGTTCTGAGTTCAAATTCCGCCGGGGTCGATAAATAAGTACCAGTTACGCACTGGGGTTGATACAATCGACTTAATCTGTTTGTTTGTCCTCTCTGTGTTTAGCCCTTTGTGGGTAGTAAAGAAATAGGTATTTCGTCTGCCGTTACGTTCTGAGTTCAAATCCGCCGAGGGCAACTTTGTCTTTCATCCTTTCGAGGTCGATTAAATAAGTAAAGAAATAAGAGTCCATGAAAAGATTTTTTGCTTTAAGCGTGTTTATTTGCAGCAAACTGCAAGATTTCTTTCTCTAATGTTTTACATATTTCAACCTACACGGGTTAATGTGCGAAAAACAAAATGGGAGTTTTGGAAGAAGTTTCCATAAAACTAGTTTTTTAAACATCGAATGACTATGGGAATCCACCAGAGTGAAATAGTAATCGAGGGTTCCATAGGTAAGAAATGGTTGAGAGCCACTGGTGTAGAATAAAGTTCACAGCTGATATAGAAGCTAGTTAGGCAGAGTTTGTAAACGGGGTTACGGATATTGACACTGCGGTCCCCTATCTACGTACTAACTAGGCTCGACGTTACTTCGGTGATCGAACGAGAACCGGTGAGATAGACATGTGCGAAGTAGTAAGAGACAAAGTGTACACGGGGCAGTTTTTGCCTTAGCGAGGGGTAGTTTTCACTTAAATGTCCTCAACCAATACTCGTATATAAAATATGAAGTTTGAGAGGCAACGGCCGACGTCTGTAAAAGATGAAAGAATAAACGAAAAGAGTTAATCACACACACACCTTAATGCATACGAGTGGATATACAAATGAATATTCCAGCAAAAGAAACGAACACACGCACACATGCTGCAGGCAGTCTGACAAAAGATGCGCGCGGACACACACACATGGAGGGCAGAGGGAATTATGTGCGTTACATGGGGAAGAAATCAGCTGAGATTGATGCCTTACATGTACCCAGCTTCCAAACGCAGAGCTCGCAGGTTCGAATCCCATCGGAGTGGATTTTGCGTTTCATTTTTGCCTGCTTTGGTAAAAATGAATTTTGTAATCAAGTACTAAGGTCGATTAAACTAATTACAAACATCTCCCAAAATATTGTATCTAAAGCTAGAAAAGGTTGTTCTTGCTGTTTAGCTCCCAACCGTAGCCATCTCGTCTATTTGCTACGGGAAGAAAAAAAAACAAGACCATTCTGGCCAACGTGTCCTTTTCTTAGAACTGTGGGTGAGATTTGGTTACTGTTTGTAGCAGGTGGAGCGAGAGCTTCCCTTGGGGTAGTGTATTATATATATGTATGTGTAAGAGCTTATATGATTGTGTGCCTTTCATTTACTATACTTTGTGGACTTGTTCTATCTTCCTCTTTCTCTCTCACACTAGACTATTTTACATGTTTCAATCGTTTCTCTGTCCACGTTCCCGCCTATTTATTTACACCAGTTACGCATCAGTTTATTCAACATGCACACACCTCATCCAATCTCTTGCACTCGTAAAAAAAAAAACCTCGAACAGGAAGCGATTTCTTTAAACCAGCTAAAACAAAAAAAGCTTCGTGGTAGAACGGTAGAACACGGATTTCTGCGATACCTCTTTCCACACCTCTACCTTTTGTGGAAAGCAATTAACGTGTGCTATTGTTCTGTGTATTGATTGATCAGTCAACATTTCAGGTGTGTTTGTGTATACACACACACATACACACACGGTAACGGACATGCGAAAAAGTACTCAAGACTGGAGGTGAAGTGTAAATAATTTAGTTCGGTCAAAACCAAACTGTAAACATTGTTCCGTCTGTTTCTCTCTAAGCATCCAGATTGATTTATATTTTGATTATGTCCGATCAAAACGCGTAACTGACGGAATAGATGTTGCAGAGTGTGTGCAGAAGTAGTTTTAGTCGATATGTGTGTGTGGTTGTTTGTTTATGCATGTTTATGTATACATATAAATGTATGGATGAATAGTTAAATGTGTGCTTGTTATGCGTATGTATATTATATGCACGAATATATATGTGTGTGTGGTCCGCGTTGAAATTTGGATCTACGGTAATTTCGACTATCGCGAGTGTTACGTTCCAAAACCCCCGCGATAGGTGAAAATCCGCGAAGTAGAAACAGTAGTGTACTGTACTCTTTTTTATATTTTTATAATTTGTATATATTTATTATATTATAAATGCAAAACAACACCACGGAGGAATCGACGTAAGCTTGAGTGATAAACCGCGATATGGCGAGGGATTATTTGTATTCGCTAGTTCTAATTGCTAATTGAAGCTTCCTGTAATAGAAATTTCGCCCCGGGGCTCAGAGGCATTTCAGGTACGACTACCCACTCATATTTAGACCAGGTATGAGGCGCATTTTTAGCTCCAGGGTGAAATAAGACTGTATAAGAACCTGCGGAACACACTAGAAAAAATAACGAACCTTTAATCCTATGAATTCATAAATGTGAAACAGGGGGAGTCTCATATCGCTCATTTAGACAATAGGATGTGATTTGAGGTCGATCTGGTTTCGGTTTCTAACGGGTAATGTGGCCACTTGTAAGTTCCCTTGTCTGCTCGTGGAAATTGTTTGTTTAGCTCCAAAGTCAACCTTTAATCAAAAATATAATCAAAGTCGCTTCAGCCATGACAACCCCATATTTTAGTTATACAATACATACTTTACCAAATATGGTTTTTCTTTCTTTTTTTTTCTTTTTTTAATTTGAAAGATTTATTTGCTGCTATTTCTAGCAAATCAAGTAGCTACGAAGAGACTTCCCGATCAGTAGGATCCCGGAAATGTTTTGTTTCCATATATTAGTAACAATAGTTTCTCTTCTATTTTGTGTGAATAACATACAAGAAGTTTTTGATAAAATAGCGATCGAACGAGCTAAGCCACTATTTGTATCGATATTTTGTGTAAATCATGAGAGAGAAAGAAAAAAGCAGTTTTTCGAAGCCAAAATTTGTATTTGCCGCCAAAATTGTCAACGAGGTTTTGTGTTGATGGTATTTTTTTTAATACTATTAACAAGCTAAAACCTTCGTGGTTAAGCTAAGCTATCACTTGTATTTTGATTGCTGTACGTAGCCCCGGTCAGTGTGAACTGTCAGTTGTCGGCTTTTTCATGATGAAAAAAGCCGACGAATGGTTTAGGGTGGCGATGGTGTTTGACTGTTAATTCTAGCAGATTTAGCAACCGCCTAGAGAGAGGGACTCGCTCGTTCGTGGCTCGTTTGGTGTATGGCTTTAGATTAGGGAGAGATGAGATGTGTTTGAAGTGATAGTTTATGGGTGAAAATAATAACCCCTTTACAACCGATTCGCTTATCTTCTCTCTCTCTCTCTCTCTCTCTCTCTCTCTCTCTCTCTCTCTCTCAGCTTCATTCTCTCGCCTGCCGTGTGAACAGACGATTTATGCCTCTTCTCAATTCTGAATCCAACTACATCCACACACTATAATAAAATACGCAGTTTCTCTTGACCTGTATGATCTGTCTGTCTACCCAAATCACAAGCTTCATTCAGTGCGTCCACCATGTATTGTTTTGGTCTATCTAATTAGGAATCTGTGTCCAGTGTGTATGCAGATGTCCAGTAATTATTTTCCCTTTAACACAACTTCACAAGCAAGGATCACGTGTAGTTCCTTTGTCCATTCTCCTCGCTCTTTTCTTCATCCAATGTTTGTTCTTCTACATTCCTCGTGTCGTTTGTCTTCGAACAAAATCGAAGTGGTCGAATGATTAAGGTGTATTGGACTACAACAGGCTCGCAAGTTCATGAATTCAAAACCACCACAGGCGTTCCGTTATGTTCCCGGACAACACACGCCATAAATAGACACCAGATCTTCTGGGAATGTTACCAGCGATAGTCAGGCGTCCCTTCCAAAGGCACTTTAACTCTCTTGTGTTTAACGCCATGGAATCAGAACTAAGCACAAGGTTTTAGAAAGCATTGATGTTTTTTTCTTTTTCTTTTCTTTTTGCTGTTTTTACTTCGCTAATCGTAATTACTGGTTTAAGTTACTTAACTGCTCATGTTGATGTCTTTCATGTAAGATCTTTGACATTCGTATATATCTTTGTTTGTTTTGTTTTTCCTTCTCAACACGTCTGTGAATGTCATCTGGTACGCAGATGGTAAATTCTCTAATCTGTTTGGAAAGTCGTGAAAGTCACATCTTCACATCTCTCATTGAAAAATCTTCACTTAAAGGCCAATAGAAATAATCACCCTATTGATAACACAAGCTTTGATTCACAAATTAAATCAGCTCTATTTCATTTATGTCTTTAAATTAAATATATCTTTCCTCTTATCTGCGTTTACATACACGCAGTATAATGGAAGACGTATATATATATATCCAAACACACTTTTAAGCCTTTGGTTACGGGAACATTTTACTACTAGCCATTTTTCTAATAAATAAATTCAACTGAGTAGTTCTATGAACATCCTGCGCTTTTTTTTTTTCTGACCCCGTGTATCCACATTATCCAATGTAATTTTAGATACCTTTTTTAGGTGTAGGGTTTGATTTAAGAACAATTTTAATTGCTCAGGACGAGAAGGAAAGAACAATTCCCAAACTTTGAACGTAATACACAAGCCTTAAACTGTTTTACATACACGCTTAAGTAGTAGTGGTGATGGTGGTGGTGGTGGTTGCTGCAGCTGTGTGCGTGCGCGCAGTCTGTTTGTGTGAGGGAAAAGGAGAGAGAGAGAGAAAGAGGTAGGGTTGAGAGGTGTGGGAGTGTGGACGAATGCCACGAGAGAACAAGAAATAGAGAGAGAGAGAGAGAGAGAATGAGCTGAGGCTTAAACACCCGAAAGTAATGAAATTTAGCTCCACCAAACGATTCGGGTTTCTTGTTTCTGTAACCGAAGCTGGCCATTTCTATTCTGTACCATTGCGTCTCTTTGTAAAATAACTTCTTATGTTTCGCTGGTCAAATAACTTTACGCTGGTCTGGTCACCTTCCTCTCTCTCTCTCCTCTCTCTCTCTCTCCCTCCCTCTCTGCATACACCTAACTTTCTCACTCGTTGTTTAGCTTATTTTGAAGAGAAGCAGATACACTCTCCTTCTTTTCTCTTTCTCCTCCACTCTCTCTCTCTGCATTCTCCTACAACTCTTGCTCTTTTGACATTTCGTTTGCACACTTTCTTCGTCAACCCCTTTCGTTCATTCATTCCCTAATACCCTAAAGTAGGTATTATAGTGCTAAACGTGGGTTTTGCGGCAATGCTTCTCAACCTTTTAGACTTCACGGCGCTCTGAAGATATGAAAACAAAATATATATTTGTGTACTTCGCATGAAAAACATAAAAATTGAAGTTAAGACTTTAGAAGAAAAAAAAAATAGAGAGAAAATTATTGCTTGCCTCGTTTTATTATTTATAACACATTTTTCGAAATATTAAGGCATTAAGTATAGATTTTCTAAAGCCTTAAATTATTTTTTTAAAACTCGACAGTGCACCAATGCTCTTTCTGTTTGAGATCCGCTAATGTACTGTGTCAAATACTTCCAAAATAGGTTGTTTTATGACTTCGAGAACAAGCTAAGCGGCGGAGGGGTAAGCAAGCTTCACTGATCACTACTGATGTGTTCGGACATCTTCATGGGTCAAAACCGAAATGATTGTAGGCTAATTTTGTATGTTGTATTTTAAATATCAATTTGGTTTGACTCAGTGAAACCTAACTCGTCAAGTTTAGGCGACCGAATGAAGAGATGAAGGAAGTTCAAATGGTTGCTCGAGGTCATGCTACTATTGGTCAAAATAGGTCACATGGTGGTGTTAGTTTTGGTATTCAAATACCAGTGACATCCAATGCATGTATGCATATATATATGCGTGTACGCTTATGTGGTAGAAGTGGGCTTAGTCCATGATTGGTCGTACTTGTTCCAGGACGAACCAGCTTACCAAGCGAAGAATTACTCGTTCCGAACGAATATCAAGATACTCTGCGTTGAAAGCCCCCTAAACTAATTTTACTCCTCTTTCTCCCTTTGTTTTCAGTCTATTGTACGTGTTTATAAGAGATGTTGATCTCAAGACAAACACCACAGTTAATGCGGATTTCGTGATTTATATGCTTTAAGTATCATACACAGATTAATGTTTTAGACTAATATTGCTTCTGTTGCTCTTAAGGAACTTTCATTCAGCTCACCGGCTATCTGCGACACATGTAATTTTTCAGTCGCTGTTTTCTTGTCTCGGTGACGATGGATTTTGTCAATGCATGCGTTTCCTCTGGGTACTTGCTACATACGAAGCTCAAAGAAGCAGAAATGCCTTCCAGTCAATATTGTCACCGCTGCTGGACAATTTTCGTCTGTTACTGACATACACTTCGTTTCTAAGAGATATCATCTCAGGACGAATACTGCAGCTAATTTGGCCTTCTGTGATGTATCTACGTTAAGTATAATGCACAGATTGCTGTTTTAAACTAATACAGCTTCCCTTGCACATAACGAATAACTGTTTTCCGTTTTTTCCTTACAGCACACACATACACGTGTCGTCCCTGAATTTCTGTATGAGTAAACACAATATGAGTGAGAATTTTTGTATGTGTAATGTACACACACACACACACACACTTATACACACAGCTGTAATCCCATAGTTGCTTCAAACTTCACTTATTGACCACACCCGATGCGATACGACAGTCAGCCAACCAGACAAGTCCTGGTTGCCCATCAGCAATTTTTGTTTTTGTTTTCCTTTATTATATATATATATTTTCTTTTTTTTTTTTTTACTTCTTTCTCACCCCACCCGCCCATCCACACCACCACCCTCATCAAAAAATGTCTTACGCAGTCGCTCCCTTTCCTTATATGTTATTTCAATTATCCACCTCCACCACAGTATGTTGAATGGCGAATGTTGTGTTAACCCAAGCTTATAAATATAAATTGATGTTGTTGTTGTTGCTGCTGCTGTAGTTGGTGGCGGTTCCTCTGGTGATGAAGTGTGGGATAGTTCTAATGATAATGCTACTAGAGGCAGCGGCGGTACTTATTCCGTTGACGATGTGTTAGTGATGGTCGTAGTAGTGGTGGTGGTGGTTCTGGTGTGTTAAAAAGTGGAAGTGACGGTGGAGATCTGTGCCGTGTCGTGGCGTACACACTCGTTCACCACGTTCGTTGGTTGGTTCGTGCATTTCTAAACAAATTTTTTTTTTGCTATCCGCCGTTAAAAATTATCCCTGACCCACTTTTCCTGTCTTAGGATGTCTTCGTTTTTTAATACTGTTGCTTCTACTTCCTCTCCGGCCATGTTCTCTCCCACATTACAGGAGAGTGGCGAAGAAGGGGAACAACTAATTGAAAGCTGTAGTCATTTCCCACTCCTCTTTTTTCAACAAATGCTTTCACCTTAAGATTTACTAACAAAATATCCCTCATATATTTTTATGAGGTTTTTTTTTTTTTCTTCCATATTTAATTATGTATACATCGAAGAGAAGATTTAGTGAAGTACCGAGAAAAGTGGTGGGGGAGGCTTTGAGAGTGCTTGCAATGTTTTATCCAAGTTTTTTTTTTACAATCTACGTTTAAATATAACTGAAGTCGGCTTTTCTTGGTCGATAAAATAAAGTATCAGTGAAATGCTGTGATTTATTATATCTGGGGTTAATGCAGATTTGCACTTTACCTTGAAAAATACATTTTTCTGAAAAAGTTTATTCGGATTCCTAGGTTTTACGTGTTGGAGATTTCGAATATGCACAAGAAAAAAAAAAAAAATTAAAATTTTATCCCCGTCAACATACCCACCCAATTTTATATCAACTGCTTCCCTATGCAAAATGTATGTCGTTGTGTTAATCGATGTTTTAAACTTAAATGTGTTTCGGTCTGTAAGTAGCTTGCTTACCAACCACATGGTTCTGGGTTCAGTCCCACTGCGTGGCACCTTGGGCAAGTGTCTTCTACTATAGCCTCGGGCCGACCAAAGCCTTGTGAGTGGATTTGGTAGACGGAAACTGAAAGAAGCCCGTCGTATATATGTATACATATATGTGTGTGTGTCTGTGTTTGCCCCTCCCCCAACATCACTTGACAACTGATTCTGGTGTGTTTACGTCCCTGTAACTTAGCGGTTCGGCAAAAAGACCGATAGAATAAGTACTAGGCTTACAAAGAAGAATAAGTCTTGCGGTCGATTTGCTCGACTAAAGGCGGTGCTCCAGCATGGCCGCAGTCAAATGACTGAAACAAGTAAAGAGTATGGCCGTGTCCAACTTAATTATAGCACCACCTAATAGAATCTGTTACGTCATCTTGAAGATGGGAGTTGACTAGGTGATATTTTACTCAACGTTTACGAGGAAGCATGCATGCGTGTATGTTTTAGAATTTGTCGTTTCGGATTCTATCTTATTGTGCGGCACTTTGAACTAGTCTAATGTTATCTGTCAAAGAGGAGTTGACATGCGTGTGTGTATGCAATAAATGATGATCTATATATACGGATCGTATATACAGCGTGTCCCAAAAGTCAATGATGGGTTTCAGTTTTTAATAACTTCTGTAACTTTACAAATAAATACATGAAATTTTGATACAATATAAAGGACATACAGTTTCATGGGAATTAATATGCACGAATCAAATTGTGCAACACTACTACGTCACATCGCTTAAATGCCAGCCATTTTCGGCTTCGCATACCAGTACTCATACCAAAACTTGCAGCACCATAACAGCCTCAAGAGTTTCAGACTCCATTTCTCTATTGATGTTCTCCTTCCGTTGCACCAGGGACTCCGGTTTGTTGAAGTAAACCCTCTCTTTCAGGTATCCCCACAAGAAAAAAATCCGGGCTTATCAAGCGTAGGGAACGTGAAGGCCATTTGAAGTAGACCTCACACATTGTTCCAGCAAGATGGGGCAACGCAACTTCTCATACCGCAAGACAAACGATGCATTTGCTACGGCAGTGCTTTGGAGGGAGAACAATCTCCCGCTACGGCAATGTTAGCTGACCTTCACGTTCCCCAGACTTGACCAGCCTGGATTTTTTTTTTTTTTATGGGGAGTTACCTGAAAGAGATGGTTTACGTCAACAAACCGGAGACCCTGGTGCAACTGAAAGGAGAACATCAATAGAAAAATCAATGAAATGGGGTCTGAATCTCTTGAAAGTATTGTGGTGCAAGCTTTGGAAAGAGCACGGGCGTGCGAAGTCGAAAATGGCTGCCATTTAAGCGATGTCATTTTTCATATGTGATGTAGTGGTGTTGCAAAATTTGACTCATGCCCATTAATTTCCATTATGTCCTTTATATTGCATCAAAATTTAATGCATTTATTTATAAAGTTAAGGAAGTTATTAAAAATTGAAATCCATCAGTGACTTTTGGGACACCCTGTATAAGGTGAAGAACGAAAAGAATAAAGTGATCGAACAGATTTACTGATTGGTCCTTTGGCGTTTCAATTATGACCATCCCATCTTTCATTACAAACATCCAGTACCTTGGACTACATCAGCCAATGTGTCTTTATCATCATTTAGGCAGCGAGCTAGCACGCCGGGCAAAATGCTTAGCGGCATTTCGGCCGTCCTTACGTTCTGATTTCAAATTCCACCGAGGTCGATGAACTAAGTAGCAATGAAATACTGGGGTCGATGCAATCGACTAGTCCCCTTTCCAAATTCCAGGCCTTGTGCCTAGAGTAGAAATGATTATTATTATTATTGAGACGGTGAAGTGTGATTTAAGGAAGATTTGACTGCTATTTATAGTCAGTCAAACAACCTTACTGAAACATTGAGCTCTTCTGGTCTGGGTCCCTATCTATTCTACCACTCACCTCCAAATAAATAACAATGATTTTCGTCTTAAAATATGGTTTCGTTTTGCCTTTTCTTTCCTTTAAGCATTCATTGTTGATTATTCTTTAAAATTAAAAAAAAATCCCCCACACTTCTTCACACTATTTTTTTCTATATGTGAGCGTGTGTCCTTGGAAAGAAGATAATTGCAAAATATCGCATCAGATAGAAATGTTCAGTGGTTTTTTTTGTTTCTCGAAATGCCAAGCCCTGAATTATTCAGAAAGAAAATTCCTTTTTTTTTTTTTTTTTTTCTAAGATTAGTCTAGACAGGAAATTTGCTTCTTCAGCTCCTACAACAAAATAGCTGTCTCCTCCACATCTCCATTGTGATTTTGTCTAACGACCTATGAAATTTGTCTCCCATAAACTTTATCCCGTCTCTCACAGGCTTTTGGGTGTCTTTGTTTTAATATTTCTATTTCATTTCTTTCTTTCTTATTTATTACATGGGTGTAAATTTGGGACGATTCATCTCTCTCTCTCTCTCTCTCTCTCTCTCTCTCTCTTTTTTTTTTTTCGTCCGTTTATGAGTTTTTGTTTTGTTTGATTCTTTTCGGTTGCATTCGTTTTTCCCAGCCCGCCTACCCGACGTTTATCCCGATATAAAGATTCCGTTTCTTTTCTTCAACTTTCTGAAATGTCAAGGTGACCTTAAGGAATTAAGCAGATTCCCGAAGAGGTACGATGATTCAAACGTCCTTTTTATAGTTCCGATATTTGCTCACCTGCCTGTCTTCCTCTTTTGTTTCCTTAGTTACCAATAGTGGGTAACGAGAGATGGAAACCCCACCATAAAAGGAAACGTGATGAGAGACTTCAC
>NC_043006.1:48567498-48602498 GCF_006345805.1 Octopus sinensis
GAATATATATTCTCCTTCATCTGACAGGCTACGCACACACTGCTAGACGAAGCCACAAAGGTGCTACCATTGGCTGTGGGCCAACGAAAGCAATTTGTTATCAAGTAGACAAATGTGCAAACTGAGCTTAAAGTCCAGTGTCTATGATATAATGTCATTTAATTAAACAATGCTGTATTCTCTTCACTTAATTGGTATCATTGTAGGCTTCTACTGTTCACCCCACTCCCACATCGCCCAGCCATCTACATCTCCTATTAGTATACAACAGTGCTGTAGCAATAAGTCAGTGGCAGTTAAGAAGATTTACAGAAATAGATACACCACATGAAACTTGACCAGTTATTATCAAGAAATCCTGAGTGACTGGTCAGTTTGTTTTGTTGCTATTTATCTATGTTGTCCCATCCAATTTAGATAAATTCCACTTGTAACTAAGTAACTAACAACCCATTTCTAACCTAAGCAAAATCTGTGTTTTAGAAGTTTATTTTTATCACTAAATTAGTTATATTTTATCATATTTGTTTCATTTCTCATGGGGAATGAGAATAATGTTAGTTTAACTTTTGGAAGAGTTTAGTTTAGTTACAGTCTATTTAGGTGAATCCTATTGCTGTATTTTCTCAGAGCGCACTATTTTAACAAGTTACCTCTCCACATTCTTTCTCTCACATATATATATATATATATATATATATATATATATATAGGTGCAGGAGTGGCTGTGTGGTAAGTAGCTTGCTTACCAACCACATGGTTACAGGTTCAGTCCCACTGCATGGCACCTTGGGCAAGTGTCTTCTACTATAGCCTCGGGGTTGTGAGTGGATTTGGTAGACGGAAACTGAAATGTGTGTCTGTGTTTGTCCTCCCCAACATCGATGCTGGTGTGTTTACGTCCCCATTACTTAGCGGTCTGGCAAAAGAGACCGATAGAATAAGTACTAGGCTTACAAAAGAATAAGTCCTGAGGTCAATTTGCTCGACTAAAGTCGGTGCTCCAGCATGGCCGCAGTCAAATGACAAACAAGTAAAAGAAAAGAATTATATGTATATATATACGCAGATGTGACTGTGGTAAGAAGTTTGCTTCCCAACCACATGGTTCAGGGTTCAGTCCCCCTTCATGACACCTTGGGTCAATCAATCAAAATCTTATGAGTAGAATTGGTAGACAGAAACTAACGAAATCCAGTGTTTGTGTGTGTGTGTCTGTCCACATATCCGTCTGTCCCACCCACCACCACCACTGCTTGACAACTGGTGCTGGTGTGTTTATATCCCCATAACTTAGCAGTTTGGCAAAAGAGACCAATACAATATGTACCATGCTCTAAAACAACGACTACTAGGGTCAGTCGATGCATTCAACTAAAAATTCCTTAAAGCTGTGCTCCAACATGGCCGCTGTCTAATGGCTGAAACGAGTAAAAGATAAAAAGATATGTGCATGCCTAAATACTTTATAAACAGTATCATAACACCATAAAGCTAAAGATATTTTACAGCTGAGTTCTTTCTTAAGAGCCAACCTCTTATCTGTCAAGTGGAACCAGCTGAGACTATCATTACCACAAATCTAGAAGGGCTTTCTTTAACTCCCATCATCACTCTTCATGGCTCTTTGGACCATGATTTCTTCTAGAGGAGCTGCTTTTTCAACATATTGTTGAGGACATTAATCTCTTTATATCTACTCAGAAAAACAAACAAAAAGAAAAAAAAAAATGAGTACAGACCCATTAGTTCTTCCAGCTGATATTATCATAAGTTAATACTTACAAATATATATATATGATATGATATCGGCCAACAAGAGAGCCTTTGTATCAGTAATGCTCGGTCTTTTGATTGTGTGATACACTTAGATGTCTTTTACTTTTTACTTGTTTCAGTCATTAGACTGTGGCCATGCTGGGGCACTGCCTTGAATTTTGGTCATATGAATCAATCCCAGTATTTAATTTTTAAAAGTCTGGTACATATTTTGTCAGCCGCTTTTACCAAACTGCTAAGTTATGTGGACATAAACACACTAATGCTGGTTGTCTAGAAGTGGTGGTGGACAAACACACATGCACACACATACATATCATCATCATCATCGTTTAACATCCACTTTCCATGCTAGCATGGGTTGGACGATTTGACTGAGGACTGGCGAGCCAGATGGCTGCACCAGACTCCAATCTGATCTGGCAGAGTTTCTACAGCTGAATGCCCTTCCTAATACCAACCACTCCAAGAGCGTAGTGGGTGCCTTTACATGCCACCAGCACGAGGGGCTTATTTCAGTTTCCGTCTGCCAAATTCATTCACAAGGTTTTGGTCTGCCTGAAGCTATAATAGAAGACACTTACCCAAGGTACCACACAGTGGGACTGAACCTGGAACCATGTGGTGGTTCAGAACCAAACTTCTTACTGCACAGCTACACCTGTGCCTACAAAAATGTTGTTAGCACTTTTTGCAAGGAAGGTTTAAGAAAAAGAAAAACTGTTTTAAAGTTCTGGAATTCTGCTTATCAAGCAAGTAACTTGATCCGAGACTGAGTGGGGAATTGTATGAGTGACCAGGTTGCAGTTATGCAACCAAAATTTTTAAAACATCATGAAATAGCTTTAAAGTGAATTTAATAGTTTTTATGTACTGCCTCTTGTTGGTACTGCCTCTGTGGTTGGGAAGCAAACTTCCTACTACACAGCTACAAAAAATTATGCATAACACATTTTTCAGAATGCTCAAATATTTGTAAGGGTTTTCTAATATTTGAAATTATATTTAAAGGAAGGAAAAAAAGGTGTTGCATCTAAATATTCCCTTGTGATGCACCATTTGTGAACCCCCTGCTTTGTATAGTTTCTTGACCTGCTTGAAATATGAGCCAAATCTCCTTCAAATTTCACTCAGCCATCTTAAAGTAAAGGAGACATTACCTTAATCTCTTTTGACAGCAGCCATGCTGGAGCACCACCTAAAGGGGGTTTAGATGAAGAAATCAACCCCAGGACTTATTCATTGTAAGCTTAGTACTTATTCTATCAGTCTATTTTGCCAATCTGATAAGTTACAGGGACATAAGCACATTGGTTGTCAAGTGACAGCAAGGAGACAAACACACATATGATGGGCTTCTTTCAGTTTCCATCTACCAATTCACTCACAAGGCTTTGGTCAGCCCGAGGCTATAATAGAAGACACTTGTCCTAGGTGCCACACAGTGGGACTGAACCCAGAATCATGTGGTTTGGAAGCAAGCTTCTTACCACACAACCACGCCTTGTCCCCACAAACACAGAATGGTCACAGCTGGAATTCTTTTGGCCATGGGAGGTCAGCTTGGTCAGAGCAGGCTTGGGTTACACAACAGCAGCGACAATGACAATGATGACTTGTGATATTTCATCAAATATTAATTTGTCCAACATATTAATTAAAGAGCCATGAGGCAGCAGCTGTTTGTCTGTCAGTCCTGCCAACTGAGGCTTATCTTCATTAGGTTTCCAAACCGTTACAGGAGTAATTAAGCCTGTAATTACTGAAGAGAATCACAGAATAAGTGTTTCTGCTTGGAGACATCTGTCAATTATCTAATTGCTGTACATGTATTGTTTAATTAATTAATAATTTCATATCTGCAGCAAGTGCCACAGAAACGATTGAACATTTTTTTTTTTTAAGCATTGTTCCACTATATTTTGGGCAGTTGTGGTGGCAGTGGTAGTTTTGTTTAAACCTAGCAGATTTATGATCAGGGGCATGTCAGACATGACCATCATGACTTTTTATCTAATATTTAATGTTTTCCATATATAAAATATTAAGACTTGATTGCTAATTACACAAGCAGGCTAAGCAACCATGGGGAGATACTCAATGGCCAACATTGGAAAAAAACTCATCTTGAATTGCCCAAGGTACCATGCAGTGGAACTGAACCTAAAAACCACATGGTTGCAAAGCAAGTTTCTTAAACCATGCAACCATGCCTGTATGTATTTCTAAAGCCTGTTGTAGTTCTTATTACATGGTTTCAAGACATTTATCTGTGTCTATGTATATATGTGTATACATGCCTGTATGTATCCACTTACCTTTGTCTGTATGTCTATATTAGTCTATGAATGTATGCATGTCTTTACACACACACACACACACACACACACACACACACACAGGTATACAGACACATATTTCTATATAGGACAATACAATATGTATGTATCTGTGCAGGTGTCATGGTTGCCTTTTCCTAACTAAGAGTTATTACTAGCTGCCGTTGTCATAGCCGCTGGTGTTGCATCATTTATATCTTGTAATTTATGACTTTGAAATGTCTAATTTATCCGACAGATAATCGTATTTTAACTTACAAAAGTTCTTTACTATATTCCATTGTAACTAAGCAACACTTGATCTTGTGTTTGTGTTGTGACCAAGTCTGTAAGTCTGTTCTCATTACATTGCACCTGTCTTACGTAATACCACCGATACATGTAATACTTCAATGGTTTATTTCTATTGATTTAACAATTTTCTAGAATAGCCCCACCCTCATTCTTCTAGCTATCTATATCTCTATTATCTGAACATTGCATTTACACACATGCCAATGCATACATGTGTGCGTTAGTTAATCTTATATATGTAGGCACAGATGTAGCTCTGTAGTATGATGTTTACTTTGCCACAACTTAGATCCAGGATCAACCCCATTGCATGGCATGTGTGTCCTACTATAGCTCCGGGCCAACCAAATCCTTGTAAGTAGATTTGGCTGGCAGAAACTGAAAGAAGCTTGTCATATATCACCGTAAAGGCGTAGGAGTGGCTGTGTGGTAAGTAGCTTGCTTACCAACCACATGGTTCTGGATTCAGTCCCACTGCATGGCACCTTGGGCAAGTGTCTTCTACTATGGCGTCGGGCCGACCAAAGCCTTGTGAGTGGATTTGGTAGACAGTAGATGGAAACTGAAAGAAGCCCGTCGTATATATATATATGTGTGTGTGTGTGTGTCTTTGTGTTGGTCTCCCACCATGGCTTGACAACCAGTGATGTTTTGTTTGTTCCCATAACTTAGCAGTTCAGTAAAAGAGACTGATAAAATAAGTACCAGGCTTAAAGGATAAGTCTTGGGATCAAATTTGACTAAACCCTTCAAGGGGGTGCCCCAGCATGCCCACAACCCAATAACTGAAACATGTGAAAGATAAAAATATATACATAATATATATTGAATTGAAAAGCTTCAGTTAATTAAGATTACCCTTATAATTAAAAGACCCAACGACCTACATCCTTCAGTATATATGAGGGTGGGTATGACGAAAATCATGAAATTTCTAGTGACGATGATGGAAGAATCTTAGCTAATAATATATGTGTGTGTAAGATGCAGACTTGGCTGTGTGGTAAGAAGCTTGCTTCTCAACCAAATGGTTTCAGGTTCAGTTCCACTGCATGGCACCCTGGGCAAGTATTTCTACTATAGCCTTGGCTGGCCAAAGCTTTGTGACTGGATTTGGTAGATGGAAACTGAAAGAAGCCTGTTGTATGTATGTATGTATGTATATATTTATGCGTGTGTCTTTGTGTCTGTTTGTCTCCCCCACCATCGCTTGACAACCGATGTTGGTGTGTTTACATCCCCATTACTTAGCAGCTCGGCAAAAGAGACCCATAGAATAAGTACTAAGCTTACAAAGAATAAGTCCCGGGGTCAATTTCTTCGACACGTTATCAAAGAAGCTTGAGAGGCGGTTGGATGGGACCTACACTCGCCTCCTTATGAGAGCTCAAAATCTCTCGTGGAAGCGCCATCCAACCAAAATGCAAATATATGGGAAACTACCACCTGTGTCATCTCTTGTGAAAGGTAGGAGAGTCCAGTTTGCTGGACATTGTTGTAGAGCTGAAAAAAAAGTAATTTCTACTCTTCTCCTCTGGAAGCCATCTACTCGCAATACCAGAGGGCGCACACTCTCCTACCCTGATGTAATCTCCAGGGATACAGGCGTCCAGCAACAGGACTTCTGTAATGCCATGATGGACCATGAAGTCTGGCGTAGCATGGTAAATTCCATTGTCTCGACCACGGTCGAACAATGATGATGATGAAGGCAGTGCTCCAGCATGGCTGTAGTCAAATGACTGAAACAAGCAAAAGAATAAAAAAAATATACATACATATGTATATATTTAGTTATTTATATCATGTACATCTGTTTCTTGTTTGTACATTCAATGCCATTTGTTTAGCCTTTAAGCCCTCGGATTATTCTGTCAAATGTAATGCTTATTTATTCACATTGTTTTGAATTAATCATGCTTCATTATCTTGAAATTTCGATAATGTGATTGTTTACTTTTTTGAATCACCTTGTAGGTGTGACTGGCCAGATCTGGCCAGTTTTGAAAATAAAACCAGGTGGAATATTTTTAACCAGATATAGCCATTTGAAATGCTGTTTGTTTAACAGCACTCAGATTAATTTATCAAACAAAATGCATATTTATCCACATTTAAAAAAAAAAAATTAATCATGCATTATCTTGTAGCATCAAGGTTTTGAAGATGTGATGGTTCATTTTTAGAATGACATTGTAGGGTAGGTGTGAGAAGCAGGATCTGGCCAACATAAAAAAGGGGTGAAGATGTGATGGTTCATTTTTAGAATGACATTGTAGGGTAGGTGTGAGAGGCAGGATCTGGCCAACATAAAAAAACGGATATGATTGTTTATTTTTAAAATGACATTGTAGGGTATGTGTGAGAAGCGGGATCTGGCCAACATAAAAAAAAGGATATGATTGTTTATTTTTAGAATGACATTGTAGGGTAGGTGTGAGAAGCAGGATCTGTCCAACATAAAAAAGGGGTGAAGATGTGATTGTTTATTTTTAGAATGACATTGTAGGGTATGTGTGAGAAAGCAGGATCTGGCCAACATAAAAAAAGGGGTGAAGATGTGATTGTTTATTTTTTAGAATGACATTGTAGGGTAGGTGTGAAAAGCAGGATCTGTCCAACATAAAAAAGGGGTGAAGATGTGATTGTTTATTTTTAGAATGACATTGTAGGGTATGTGTGAGAAAGCAGGATCTGGCCAACATAAGAAAGGGAGAATATTTGGGCTGGATGTAGCCATTTTAAATGCTATTTGTTTTAAGAGGTCATCTCCAATCTTATTGGACGTGTTACCTGTCATAACAGCAAACATGGTGATAATGGTAGTGTTGGTCATCATCATCATCACAGCGTTAATGGTGGGCAGCAGCAGCAGTGATGGACATTGTCATCATAGTTAGGGTCATAGCAGCGTTGATAGACAGTAGTGGAGGTGATGGTGGGGAAAATGACCATCATCATTATGGCAGTAGTAGTGGTGGTGGTAATCATCATTAATTTCGTTGTCATTGTCATCATCTTGGCTATAGCAGCGTTGATGGTGGACAGTTGTGGTGGTGGTGGTGTTGGTGGTAATCTATGTCTTTATTGTCAGCATCACCATTGTGGTGATGGCACCATTTATGGTGGTAGTGGTCATTATCGTTGCCATCGTCGTGGTGATGGCAGTGTTGATGGTCAATAGTTGTGGCGGTGGTGGTCATTAGCATTGTTGACAGTGGACAGCAATGCTGGTGGTAGTGGTGGCAGCAACGATTGTTATCATCATAATCATAACATTCCTGATGGTGGGTAGGAAGTGGTGGTGGCCATGGTGGTCGTGACCAGATCACATAAGAAATCATGTTTTTATGTTTGTTTCATTATTTCATTATTTATTAATTAATACTTCCATATATCTAATGCCATTAGTGTTATGAATGATGGAGAGAATTAAAAGGGTGGTATTTATCACTATTATTATTTTTATATCCTCTTCATCACCATCACACAATGGGCCTATTGTGTATTCCTGTTTTTCCATTTATCAGTTCAAGACCAATTCCATAACAGATTGTTGGAAACCCACCACTAGTGATCATGTAATCCGTTGCTAACTGCTTATGGTTGAATGGACCCAGCAAGGTTGAGGAAAAAAAAATAATAAATATCTACTAAAGGTGAATGAGCTCATTGGGAGAGTCACCTGTGCCCTTATTCTGATTGTGTGAGATGGGTGCCACCAGGGTCTCCAGACCAAAAGGAAACTCTTGGATGGAAGTCTTTTACTTGATGCAATCATTGGACTGCAGCCATGCTGGGATACTGTCTTGCAGTGTTTTAGTCAAACGAATCAACCTTGGTATTTTTTATAAGTTTGTTACTTATTCTTTCGGTCTGTAAGCTGAAACAATTACTTACAGGGATGTAAACAAACCAACACCAATTGTCAAGCAGTGGGGCAAAGACAAAAAATAATGTGTGTGTGTGTGTGTGTGTGTATCATCATCATTTAATGTCCAACCTCCATGCTGACATGGGTTGTGTGGTTTGACAGGAGTTGACAAGCCAGAGGATTGCACCATGTTCTATTGTCTGTTTTTGGCATGATTTTCACAGCCAGATGTCCTTCCTAACACCAACCACTTTACCAAATGGACTGGGTGCTTTTTAATGTGACACCAGCACCATGCACAAACACATATACATATGATGGGCTTCTTTCTGTTTTCATCTACCAAATCCACTCTCAAGGCTTTAGTCGGCCTGAGGCTATAGTAGAAAGCATTTGTCCAAGGTGCCACACAGTGGGACTGAACCCGGAACAATGTGGTTCTGATTCTATCAGTTTCTTTCCCCAAACCACTAAGTTACGGGGGTGTAAGCACACCAACGCACATTATCAAATGTTGATGGGGGTCAAACAAAGACACACACACACACACACACACATATATTCATACGATGGGCTTCTTTCAGTTTCCATCTACCAAATCCACTCTGAAGGCTTTGGTCAGCCTGAGGTTATAGTAGAAGACACTTGCCCAAAGATGTTACACAGCGGGACTGAATCTGGAACCTTGTGGTTGGGAAGGCCTGTCTGGAAGGAGACTTCTCAAATCATTTGTTTAATGCTATAAAATCTAAAGTAAGGAACTAGCCTTGAACCAATCAGACTACTTTCTAATAGCATTTTCATTTTCATTTTATAAAACAGAAAAGTTGGTGAACTGGCATAAGTGTTACCAAACCAAATAAAATGTTTAGTAGTGTTTCTTCCAGTTCTTTTGTGTTCTAAGTTCAAATCTTACAAAGGCTAACTTTGCTTTTTATCCCTTTTGGGGTTGGTAAAATAAGCACCAATCAAGCTCTGTAATCGACTCCCTCACTCCTCTCAAAGTTACTACTGGTGTTGTGCCAAAATTGGGAAAGACTTTGATAAAAAGAAAAATATTCTCTCCTTTAGTGAAGACCACAAATTATGATCTGTAGATGGTATTGCTAACCGAACACTTTAACCATTTAACCATTCAACACTCATCTAGATCTTGTGTATCATCTGTTCAATAAATGAAAAAAAAAAAAAAGAAAGAAAAGAAAATTGTTGTTAAACTGATTGTTCTATTTATCATCAAAAAACGAAAAAGAACCATAGCAACATTAAAATTTATATTTTACACATGAGAAATTAAAAAACTCATTTTTGGAAATGAAATAAAAATTCTGAACCAAAAGTCTAAAAAAATAAATAAATCATGACAACTACTGATATATAGACATGACTTTTGTTTTGTTTTTTGTTGTTGATTTTCCTTTTCGTTCTTTTTTTTTTTTTTGTACTTTTCAATGAAGGAAACCCTTTGTTCGCAGTTTAAGTCTTAATTGCTTTGCTGCTGTAAATTGGGAATAACTATAACTATATTCTCACACTCCTCACAAACCCATATTGATACACGTGTCACAGCACATGGTGCTTAAAACACTGTCCACCAACAAGCACACACAAACTCTAGCATTGTATAAATTTAATATTGAAAACTGCTTTTTTTGCCTTTCATCTTTTCGGGGGGGTCGATAAATTAAGTACCAGTTGCATACTGGGGTCGATCTTATCAACTGGCCACTCACCAAAAATTTCTAGGCCTTGTGCCTAGAGCAGAAAAGAAAATTGTAACTGTTGTCATTTTATGCTGCCTTAAATAAAGCCATATAATGTATCCTCTTGGCCATTGTCAATAAAATGAATGTTGCACATATCCACTCCCTCTCTCTTTCTCTCTCTCTCTCATTATTTTCATCATTCTAACAAGCTGATTCTACAAATTTCCACATTCGTCTAAATTTCCACATTTATCTTTTTATTATTATTTATTTATTTATTTATTGGACAGATGATACACTAGATTAATACAGAGTGGTTAAATGGTTCGGTTAGCAATACCACCTGCAGCTCATAATTTGTGGTCTTCACTGAGGGGAGAAAAATGTTTTTCCTTTCGTCAAGTCCTTCCCAATTTTGGCACAACGCCAGTAACTTTGAGGGGAGGGGTGAGTCAATTACAGTGCTTGACTGGTACTTGTGTTATCTAAATAATGCTAGGGAGAAGTAGTGGTGGTGGTGGTGGGGGGGGGGTCACTATTTGTCAAGCTTGACCATGTTTCTGTACATGTATGCCTGAGCCTGGGTAAGAATCTCCTGAAAACAACTGGTAGTTAGTTACCCATGTATATGAGTCTGCCCCACGTCTCTGTTCCAAAGTGTTTGAGTTGATACAGCTTGTTGCAGGCATCGCCATCAAGATGCAGAGCCAGAACAGGAACTGCGAGGCAACCATCTAAACCCTTTATCTGTTCTACCAGTCCACCACATAGGATTGGTACCCATTTCTTAACCCTAAAAAGATGGAAGCAAAGTTGACTAACAACAGGTTTTGAACCCATAGTGTAGAGATTTGGTACAAATATCACAAGGAATTTATCCATCACTTTAACATCTGCCACTTTACCGTCTATTAGCTCTATCAAGTATCGTCTATGATGGATGACTTTTATAACACCCTTTGGTATCAATAACTGGGAACAGCACCTCTTTAGCATAAAACAGTGTTACAACTTGTACCAGTTGACAATGGGTCAAACTACTAACCATAGTTGGATGTTTATAAACCTTTTGTGTAAAGGAAGAATCACAATTGGTCAGAGTGCTGAAGGACAAAATATTCTATTTTCAATCCTTGTCATGTTAAACTAATGTAAAGGTACCCTAATGCTGGGGTACAGATGATTATTTAATGCAAGTCACTGTAATAAGAGGGAACACTGTAAAAGGTATAACTGTTTCCATTAACATGCTGCCTCAGGTTCAAACACTTTGATAGCTGCAAGTCAACACAAAGTTTGTTCCTTAGCTGGTTTGGGTTTTAGTCAACTCCCCATAAAGAATCAGGAAATTGTACACAAATTGATACATATGTAGGTGTGAGGTGTTTATAATTATAAATACAGGTGTTGCAAAAAAAAATTATTTCAACTGTAAGTTTCAAATGGGAGATTCATTAGATTTTATTTTCGTTCAAAATTCCTTATTTGAACATAATCCCATTGTATCAGATGTCTCCTTGAAACTTTTATACATGATATCAAACAAGCTGCTTGTTTGGTATGCTATTTAAAGTTTCCAATCTGTAAAATTTAGTAAGGTCCTTATTAAATTAGAAATTTATTGGTAAAAAGACTCATTTGTGTATGTACATACATGCACATTAGTCCAAAATATTCTTAGTCGCCAACTCATAAAAACTTTCTGGTGGTTTGTTAACTCTTAGAAGCAATGGTATAGAAAGATTATTTTTTAGAAAGAAGCAGCTATTTCGAGAAAGAACATTATCTTCAACTTGCTATTGTACTCACCATGATGAAATAATTATCTGCAGTGATGGAGTCAATTCTGAAAGTTTGGTGAACAATTTCAGCTCTGCTGAAAAAAGAATCTAAACTAAATTGGTCTTTTAAGATAGAAGTAGCCACCAAGGAGATAGATCTATAATGTGTTGCTGTGATTTATGTATGATATTGGGTGTCTATTTACAGCTTATCAGGTTTTCTTAAATAGAACTTCACACTGCAGTTACTTTTAGTTAATACTTTAATCTCATGTACATTGTGATGTTGAAGACTGATGCTGTGGTTGACCTTCCAACTGTATACTATTGAAATTAGTTTCTTAGACACATGGACATTTTATGCAGAGAATGTATGTAGATAGTCATTGTAATGCACCACAGTATAATATTGAAACTTTTATTACTAAGACTTGAACTCAGAACAAAAGAGAATGATACTTAAATAATACTATTCATGCGTTTACTGTGAAGATTTGTCATGTCTGCTGTTGCTTACACACAAATAGTTGTGAGTTCAAAAAGTCTTCTGGTCATTCTAAAGCTTTAAAGCCATTAGACATAGGTGATAGCAGAAGTCAAAGATTAAGTATGGTCTTGATAACCATAAATTATAATTCAAAATTTGACACAATAATGTTAACATTTGGTCTTTGTTTTAAACACCACTAGTTGTCTCTCTCGACTGATCTGGTTAGGATATGGAGACCACCTTCGAGTTAAGGAAAGGAAAAAAAAAAATTATTTTTAACCCCTTCCTTGCCATATTTAGTTGAAATACATTATCTTTCATAATTACTGAAATGCATTACCTTTCTTTGAATTAATTTTTAAAAGAATGAAGAATTTTGTAAAAATAACTTTATCGTCATTGAAATAATATTTAACATTTTAGCATATAAACCGGCCACATCCAGCCCAAATATTTTATCTGTTTTATGTTCAAACCAGCTGGCTCTGGCATCTCACACCTACCCTACAATGTCGTTCTAAAAATGCAATAATCACATTAATGAAATCTGAAAGCTACGAGATAATGCATGATTAGTTTAAAACAATGTGAATAAAATAAGCTTTACATTTGGCAGAAAAATCTGAATGCTAAAGGGTTAAACATGAATTAACATGAAATTTTGATGGAAGGTTTTAATTTAGAACACTTCAAAACATACAAAACTTTAAATTTGAAGAACTATTCAACTTCTCATGATAAAAATTAAAAAAAAAAACAAAAATGGGTTGGAGAGCAAATAAAGGAAAGAAGGTAATTTTAAATTGGATGGCTCTTATATTTTGAATAGTGGCATATCACCTTTTCTCACTCTGTCAAGACAGAACACCCTGGTTTCTACTTATATGTCCACTGAATATGCTAGAAATAGCAACCAAATCTCCCTAATTTGAAATGAAGTATTTTGGGAGAAGGAAAACAAAAAACCATACAATCAACAATCCCATCCTCTTTCTAATTCTCCTGAAAATCCCACCACTTTTCCCCCCTCTACCTATCATCCCTATTGACAAGGTCCCATCCCTCCCACTCCCATATGACTGGCAATTAATCACTCTGCCAAGATATCAGGATTAGCTTTAAGTCTACGCTGTGACATAGCCAAGCCACCACGACTTAATACATTATGAAGTGCTTTTCTGCCTTCCCATCCCAAAGCCACCAAACTTCCTTCACTACTGCACTTGACACTGCTTACCACCAGCTATTAGTAAGTTTACTTACTGACTTACTACTGTATTTTACATACAGCTTACTGTGCAGGAGATATTCCCATCATCAGCTGCCAATTAAAGATCGTAATGATTTCAGCACTTTTTATTAAGTTTTACTTTCCAGTGGTACTGAACAACATCGATACTACCAGGGAATGTCTGGGCTTTTACATCCTCACTGTAGTATGCTTTTTTCTGTTCATCATGGATGATGAACAGCTTTCTACACAGGAGACATCCCCTTCATCAGATTCCAATCACAATGATTTCAGCACTTTTTATTAAGTATTGCTTTCCATTGGTATTGGACAACATTGATACTTACCAGGGAGTGTCTGAGCTTTTACATCCTCACTGTAGAATGCTTTTTTTTCTGTTCATCAGCCATGATGAACAGCTTGCTACACAGGAAACATTCCCTTCATTAGCTGCCAATTAAAGATCACAATGATTTCAGCACTTTTTATTAAGTATTGCTTTCCATTGGTATTGGACAACATTGATACCAGGGAATGTCTAGGCTTTTACATCCTCACTGTAGCATACTTTTTTCTGTTCATCATCCATGATGTCACCTCACAAAAATGGGTGCAGCTGCAACCACTATAACAATGTAGCAACTATATTGTTTTACTACTCCCTAAGAGCTCGTACTTTGCTTTTACCTTTGATCTTTACTCTCCCATGTCTTTGATGAAGCATTTTCTGTTCGCCATCTCTGCAGTTTGGCAATCACTACTCTACTTGTACTTCCCAAGTTCAATACAAGACTATCTTGTAGCATACATGTAGTGGTTTATACCATCATTGTTTCACTCAGTGTCAGCTCTGATCCAGCAGATCTATAATTTAAAAGCATTTCCAATCCTTCTCCCATATATGATAAGTGCATCAAAATATCGCATAATCCAATGTGGGATTATTAATGGTCAAGGCACACAGCTTGGTAGTTAGGGTGTTGCACTCACCATCTTGTTATCAGGGTTTCAATTCCCAGACCTGGTGACGTAAGTTCACTGTCATCAATTCACTGCCAGGAAATTTCACCATCATCAACTCACCATATTTTTTTTCTTTTCAATAAAATAGTTTTTAATTATTAATGGTGAGATACTGAGTTTTCCTTGTGGTAAACTTACCTGTAATCATCTGGCAATGTATTGTGCTCTTGAGCAAGACACTTCATTTCACACTCTTCCATTCCAACCAACCAACTGTAAATGAATAATCCTGTAATGGACTTGTGTCCTGTTCTGGGGTGATGATGTCATCTTGGTCACTTATACACCTTGGAAACTGAGTAACTGGCACCACAAGTCCAAGAACTCAAGATAGTACAGTTCTGGGATTAATAATGGTAAATATGTGATTGATTCATGAGAGACTTGGTTGCTATTTCTAGCGTGTTGAGCGACCACTTAGAGGCTCCATCATTGCCTCAGTTTAGTGTCTGTTTACTGTACTGCAGAGTGTAAGAACCACTTGTTGACAGCATTTGCTATCCCTTGGTCTGTGTTTTTTTTTTTGCACCCAGTTGTCAAACCAACTGAGATGTTATGCTAACATCACCACAAAGAAAACTTCTATTTTTGCTTCCACAAAACCAACCTGTTTCTGCCTCTTGGTGTTTGTTTCAAGTTAGGCATGTTATATTGAAGTGAAGCATGCACCAATGTGTGTGTGTGTGTGTTTAGGAGAGAGTAAATGTATGTGGATATGTTAGAAAGTGTGTGTCTGCTCGGTTCCAATTTCAATTTGAGTCTGTTATGCATATATATACACTGAAAATTGTGTAAATATTTACATACATGTGTTAAGTTCTACTCTTTCCTTCCATACCATTTCTCTCTCTCTCTCTCTCTCTCTCTCTCTCTCTCTTTCTTATTCTCTTTCTCTCCGCACTCTCATGTTATAAAATTTGACATCTTATTTGATGACTTCAGTACAAAAAAACAAAAAAAAATTCCCTCCTATTTACCTACCATCTCTTACAACACTCCAGTTCTAATGGTAGTGGTGGTGGTGGTGGTAGAGTTGTTACTGCTGCTGCTCCAGGATGTGTGTGCAATGGGCGAACACTCTACTAACGACATAGGTGATGCTAATATGGAATTTACTGGTAATGGCAGTCGTAGTGGTATCACTAATGCTAGTATCAGTGGTAGTGTTACTGGTTAATTTGGTATTGGGTTTCTAGTGAGAGTACTAATGGTAGTTGATGTCCTCATTTTGCTAGTAACTCTGATGGTACTATTTGGCCAATGTTGGTAGTTTTGAGTAAGATATTTTAAACTTTTTAAATAAACATACTTTATATATTTATACATCTATCTTATTAATACTATTTTATTTTGGTCCTATATCTTCTGTGATGATTTTTTTAATGTAATTTTCCTGCTCTTATTTTATAATATCACATATATATATATCATCATCATCATCATCGTTTAACATCTGCTTTCCATGCTAGCATGGGTTGGATGATTTGACTGAGGACTGGCGAACCAGATGGCTGCACCAGGCTCCAATCTAATCTGACAGAGTTTCTACAGCTGGATGCCCTTCCTAACACCAACCACTCAGAGAGTTTAGTGGGTGCCTTTACGTGCAACCGGCACGAGGGCCAGTCAGGCAGTACTGGCAACAGCCACGCTCAAATGGTGTTTCTTCGTGCCACCTGTACAGGAGCCAGTCCAGCGGCACTGTCAACAACCTCACTCGAATATTTTTTCACGTGCCACCGACACAAGTGCCAGTAATGCGACACTGGTAACGATCATGCTCGAATTGTGCTTTTTACATGCCATATATATGTGAGGGAATGAGTACAAAATGAAGACAGTACAAGAAGGACAATTTTGAACAAATGTATTAGTTTAAATGCTCGTAAAGAAGGGGTCTTGACATTTTGAACAATAGTCCTTCATCAGAAGAAAGAAAATCACACACATATACACATTTTAAGATGCCTTCATTCCTTCCTCCATCCTTCTATATGTAAATGTCAATGAAAATGAGTGCTCAATACCGCATTGGTGTATATAATTTAGGCTACCATTGGTTTCATGTTAAGAAAAGTAGGAAAATATATCCTAGTGTCTTAACAATTTTTCAAGCTGATCATATGGAGAAAGGTGTTCACCTCCATTTCACCTAATGTCTGTTTTTCTATGCTGTCAAAGGATGGTTGGAATGCAGTACAGCTGAATGGTTAAGAAGTTTACATTGCAATTACAAGGTCCCAGGACAGATTTAGCACAATTGGAGGGTAGGCACTGACAGTTTTGAAGCTTGTTCAGATAGACTGCACCTGTAATTCAAAGGTTCATCTAACCTTTCTGCACATGGTCATGCTGATTCTACTTGAGATCACATGACATGTCTGTGGAATACTCAGCCACTATGAGTAGGTAGTTCACTTGATTGAACACCTGAACACTTGAAATCAACAGAGATCAATCGTGTGTGTATGTGGCTGGTGCCACATAAAAAGCACCCAGTTCATTCTGTAAAGTGGTTGGCATTAGGAAAGGTATCCAGCTGTAGAAAACATGCTTAAATACAATTAGAGCCTGGTGCCTTCCTCTGGCTTGCCAACTCATGTCAAACCAACCAACCCATGCCAGCGTGAAAAAACAGAGTTTAAATGATAATGATGCTGTGTGTGTGTATGTGAAGGACCATTGCAAGATGCATATGTAGGGCAGGTGCTATGTCTCTGACACGTTTGGGGCAAATAATTTTCTACTTTAATAACTCATAACAGAGGTGGTGGTGGTGGTGGTGGTGGCGGTGGTGGTGGCGGCGACAGTGGCGGTGGTGGTGGTGGTGGTGGTGGCGGCAGTGGTGGTGGTGCTGCTGCTGCTAGAGATTTGTATAGTGGGATGGGTGGGGTGTCTGAGTGGGGGGGGGGTCAGAGAGGTATTTTTATTATTTTCTTTTGGAAAGTTACACAAGCACAAATACACACATATTTCCTCTCATTTTGTCTTCCCCCCTCCCTCTCTCTTTCCCTCTCCCTCACACACACACACACACACACAGTTCATTTAAAATTTTAAAGACTTGTCTTGTTAGTAAGAGAAGGAAAAGTGAGAGAGGAATTAACAAACGAAAAGATGATGAAAATAAACAGAATTTTTAAACATGTACTGATGTAGTTACCTAATTAGTAACACAATACAGTAAGACTTTGGTGCCTGTTTGCTCTTGTTTAGGACTTTTTAGTACTTTTGTTGATTTTGTGTGTGTTTGTGTGAGGAGGTGATGTTTTCCCCTAAAACACAATTTTCAAAATAAAAAAAAAATGGTCTTTTTTTTTTGTTAATTTTTTTTTCTCTTTTTTTTTTGTCTGAATGTTGTCCTTGTTGAACCGTTGTTCTTCTCTCTTGTGGAATTAATTAACTAAGCAAAATGAATCCTTCATGAGAATGTTTTCGTAAGAGTAAGTGGAGGGGCAAGTAGGGTATGGAGAAAAAATAATAATAAAAAAAGAAACAGAAGAAATGGTAATCTCTCTCTCCCTTTCTTCTATATCTCTTTTTCTCTCTCTCTCTCTCTCTCTCTCTCTCTATATATATATATATATATATATATATATATACACACACACACATACTGATGAAGGCACATGGCTCAGTGGTTTGAGTGTTGGGCTTACAGTCATGAGGTAGTGAGTTCAATTCATGGGCCAGGTTGAGCAAGACACTTTATTTCACGTTGCTCCAGTTCACTCAGCTGTAGAAATGAGCTGCAATGTCTCTGGTGCCAAGCTGTATTGGCCTTTGCCTTTCCCTTGGATAACATTGATGGTGTGGAGAGGGGAGGCTGGTATGCATGGGCAACTGCTAGTTTCCATAAACAACCTTGCCCAGACTTGTGACTTGGAGGGGAATCTTCTAGGTGCAATCCCATGGTCATTCATGACTGGATGGGGTCTTTACCTTTTATACATACATACATACATATATATACACAAACACATACAAAGAGAGAGAGAGAGTTTATTTAGGCAATCCAGTGGCTTGTTATTTTAGTTTCCTTCTCTGTATTGCTGGTTCCTCAGGAATAGGGTCATGGATATGATTGAATAAAGATCTGTGAATGCTATTTAAATATTGCCAACATTTGCTAAAAGAAAACAACAAAAAAAAAAAGCATGAAAACAGGTTCACAGCATCTTGTCTTGGAATTGAATAAATTTTTCCTGTATTGATTATTTGATCACACTAGCTTTGATTTAGGGACCACTCAAGCAAGTTACTTGACCCACTTCTTCCATGTATCCGTCAAAGTAATGAATTGTAAAAGTTGTGATAGTATGAGAAACCCTATCATCTTCAAATTAATTCAGCAACTCTTACTCTTTACTCTTTTACTTGTTTCAGTCATTTGAGCACCGCCTTTAGTCGAGCAAATCGCCCCTAGGACTTATTCTTTGTAAGCCTAGTACTTATTCAATCAGTCTTTTTGCCGAATCACTAAGTTACAGGGACATAAACACACCAGCATCAGTTGTCAAGCGATGTTGGGGGACAGACACAGACACAAACATATACACATACACACACACATACATATATATATGTATACATATATATATGAGTTCAAATTCTGCCATGGTCAACTTTGCCTTTCATCTTTTCTGGATGTGTACTGGGGTCGATCTAATTGACTGCCCTCCCCCCACCCCACCCCCACTAAATTTTTCAGGCTTTGTGTCTGTAGTTGACAAGATTATTATTATTGTTGTTTGGGTGAACAGGCAGGTTCTTTGGAGCATCAGATAAATTGCTTTGGAGAGAATTTCTTTCAGCTCTTTATATTCTGGGTTCAAATCCTGCCATAGTCAACGTTACCTTTTATCTCTCTCTGGAACCAATAAAATAAAGTACCAGTCAAGTACTGGAATGTCTTTGATCATAGGTCTTATAAATCAGTATAATCCAGGACTAAACAACCTCACTATCTTGTTGTTTTCAGCTAGATAAGGTGATATATAAATATTGTATTATCTCATGGTGTTTGTTGTCAACTCTCTGAGAAAAAGAGAGAAAAGAGAAAATAACTTTTTAAACATCCTATTTATAGATTTTTTTTTTTATTTTTAATACCAAATGAAATTTATATTTAAGGTTGTTATTACCTTCCCACTTTCACATTTTCCCCAACATCTCATATTCATGCACTAAGGAATATTTAGAAACCCTACACCCTATCAATGTCTTCCCCCTGCAGGTGGTTCTGTTTTATTCTCCTGTTATTATCTCCTTTCTTCCTTCACATGATAACACATGCACTAACAAGCACACCTTCCTCAATGAATTGGTCAGGTGGGATTCTTAACAAAAGGTTGTATTGAAAAACCAGAGGGCTTTTTTATCAGCTGCTTGCTTACTCAGTAAGGGATTTTTTTTTTCAGCCATGGCTTCAATAATTAGCTTCACAGCAACTAACATTTAATAACACATGTGACTTAAAGAAGAAAAAAAAACTCTTTGATCAACAAATAAATATTACACCAAAGCTTCTTTAAAAGAAATATCAAAACTTCCTTTTAGGGTTTCCTTCCCTATATAAATATTAAAACTATAGACTGACCTTTTACTGAAAGATCAGGCAAACTCTGAATGTCAGACTGCATTTTTTTTTATTATTTTGATAGTTTTTGTTTCTTTTTTTACTTATCCAATTCCATGACATCAAATCAAAAGGTTTTGGAATTCTGCTTTCTAAAGAATTTGAACAGTTAAGGTTTGTTTTAAAGGATGCAGTTTATAAGAAGTTAGCTGCCCTCAAATGGTGCATTTACAAGAAGAATTAGAAATGTGTTATACTAGAAATGTGGAAATTTGTAGTCTTGTGTCTTATATATAGTGAAAACATTCAATAATTCCACATTGTGAATTGCAGAGGAAAGTATAAAAAGGAGGACAATGCACAGAAATTTTATGTTGAGCTATATATATATATATATCAAATAAAATATTTTCATAATCAACCGGTTTCACTTATGCTAATCTATGACTAAATTGTTAGTCAATAATGTTATAATTCCATTCCTACTAACATGGAATGAAAGCTTATTATGATAGCATGGAATTGTAACATGATCACTAGCATTAACAGCATGTTTTCACTCCTATCCCCAACCTTCTAACTACAAACTGCATTCCTTTCATCTTCTGACCTCCACTCAACCCCCTTGAATTAAACTAACTTTCCTTCATTCACATCCCTGAAGTTTCATGTATTGTTGATAATGTGCTTGGTAAGCAAGCTACTTACCACACAGCCACTCCTGTACCTATATATATATATATTATATATATATATATATATATATATATATATATATATATATATATATATATATATATGTATATGGCTTTCAGTTTCCATCTACTAAATCCACTCACACAGCTTTGGTTGGCCCCAACAAGATGCCTCTCCAAGGTTCCATACATCTATTATTATTTAAGATGTTATTTTATGCAGATAGAGAGATGGAATGTAAGCTATCTTGTTGGCTCAACACTCTGTTGTGATGTATAGAAAGTGTGAAGTGAATCTTGCCAAAAATAGGTGTAAATTTATTAATGCATTACTTGGGGCGGGTATTAATAAAACAATGGATATGAAATCTAAAATCTGAGGAATCAAATACCAACCCCTAACTAGTAACAGCATTTAAATCCTCACTCTTGTCCCACACCTCCCAACTATAAACTGTATTCCTTTCACCTTCAAGCCTCCATTCAACCCCCTTCAGTGCACCATCCTCTGTTTTCTTACCGAACTACCTCTCCTCTCTTTTTGAACTTCCCTCTCTACCATCTTTTCTCTTTGCTATAGCCAACCTGGTGCAACACCCTGTTTATATATAACTAGCAGTATAGCCCGGCGTTGCTCAGGTTTGTTTTCTTTTCGACCCTTTAGAATTGGAATTTTTAAAAAATAAAAATTTTGCATTATGCAGCTTGTTATTCTCTATAAGTGAATATTTTTCTGGTTGAAATACACCAAAAAATGGCGACACAGCAGTAAAAAAAAATCATAAAAAATAGGGATTTTCATAGAAAAAAAAGCACCTTTTTTATGTAAATAATTTTTAGTCTTAACATGGTCCGATTTAAATTTTTTCATCTACGGAATGAAGAGCAAGCCTTCTTCTATCATACTCTCAATTTTGCTCAACTTGCACCACAGGGTCTCAAAAGAGATAGTGTTAGTTGAAGGTTACCAAACCTGCCACACACACACAGACAACTTCAGCTTTATATATATATATATATATATATATATATAGATGTCAACTCTTTTGTGCAGTCCTAAATCCACCTTCCATAACCTGGATTGCTTTTACCTATATTTCCAGTAATGTTTTTGAAAGAAATGTTGACTTGGCAATGCTTTGTATACAGGTGAGACAGGTCGATATCTGACATACTGGCAGATTGATTCAGAGAATATTTGCTTCACATACAATGCCAACAGTTCCGGATCTCTTAAACCTGTTGCACAGCATTTCATCATTATGAGTCATTCCCATCACCCCCACAACTTCTTTTTTCTGTCTTTGGTTTATTCCAGCACCAGAATCACCTTTCCCCTGACTCCTTTGTAAACAGTAATTGATTTTTTTTTTTTACTTCTGGAAGTGTTCTCTCCTATTGGAATTAACAACCAGTTATTTTTTCCTGAATTTCTCTCTTTTACTTTCTCTTTACATGCAGATGCACATGTGCCATACACCGTTTGATTCTTCCACTCACACATTTGAGTGGGGTGCTGAAAAGTTCCTGCCTTTAAGGGTGTCATGAAAGGCTTGGTTGGAGGCCCAACCTTTCGCAGGGCTTAGAAAATCTGAAGGACCACTGCAATAACTGTGAATCTAAGAGGGGAATATGTTAAATAAAATCATAATTATCTGATCTTCCTGTATTTTCTTTTACCCCAAGCCAGGAACTTTTCAGCAACCCCTCATTCATTGGATTGCTTACACATACCAACCAGCATCTAGCTCTTTTTTTTTTTTTTACACAATTCCCCTCCCTGCTCACCATACACTGCATTCACCCATCTCTATCTCAATCTCTAACCATCTACCACTCTACTGTCACATTCTTGCAAACATACCTACCCATTCACCCTGTCCAGTTCTCTTGACCATTTCTCTTGTTTTCACTTTCTTGTAACTTAAGGGTATGCTCTGATACTCATTCACCATCTTTTCCCTTTTCTTCCATCTGGGGTAGCCATGTAGCTTCACTACTGCAAGACACCTATTTCTGCCCCTCTATCATACTTTAATCTCTCATCACCTGACATGAAGCCAATACTCCCTCAATACCATCCCCCTTTCAGTTAAGGGGAGTCTTGCAATCTATTCGGTGACCTCTCTAGTGCTGGTGCCATGTAAAAAGTACCTGGTACTTTATGAAGTGGTTGGCATTCAGAAGAGTAATCAATCCACAGAAATTTCTCCAAAGCAGACATTGGAGTCCTCTGGCTCATCAGCTCCTGTCAAATTCTCCAGTCTGTGCTAGTATGAAAAACACTTTCATTGATGATGACGATGATTTGTTATCACTGTCCAGCTTCACTCAGAAGCCACCACATCCCCACCCACCCATTCAGTCATCCGAACTCTTTGAAGCACTACACAGACATTCTATTTCAGTTTCTCGACTTTCTCACTTTCCTTTTCTTTTTTACTCTTACTCTAACCTGACAAAGAGCCTGTATCAGAAATATTCATAATTTCTTCCCCCTTTTCAACACAGCTTAATCACACATTGATGTCGCTTTTGACATTTTTATTTCAGCTTTATTCCTTTGCTCTCTGTCATAAAAGTCTGAGAGCTAGATGGTAAGAGTAGCAGGAATAACCAATTTCATGGAGATACGAGAAGGGAAACCAAATAGATCAATCTATCACCTTTAACCCTTTTATTAACCATATTTCTGTCAAAATACTCTACCTTTGTTTCAACCAATTTTGGAAACGATGAAGAATTTAGTAGAATAACTTAGTCATTATTGAGTGTTTGAGACATAAAATTAATGCAGAACTCGGATGGAATATTTAAATTTAGATCATTTTAAAATGAGAAGTTTGTATCATAGAACCGAAAGCAGTTTCAAACGAGTTATTATCAAAAGGGTTAAAATGGTAAAGATTGTGTAACTTGACTATTCAGTGTTTGTTTATCCAATAATGTAGACTTGTTGGCCCCTAAATTCCTAATTATAATTTATATTTAGAATTACTGTTGTATAGGCTTGTATGTGAGGGTGTATATAGATATTATTTACACACACACACACACACACACACACACATATATATAATACATTTCTGCAGATTTATAGGACAGGGGGGGAGAAAATGAATTAAAAATGTGTTTGATTTACTAACACAATATGCATATATGCTGTATGTATACAAACTTATGCAACATTATAACACAAGCCAAGCAACGTACTGCCAAAATAATTCTCTGTCAGGTATCAGATATCCATCCAAAAACACTGTTTGTTCCTGGCCATTATGATATGCTGCCATTTTAGAATAAATATTTAAAATTCATTTATTATTATGGTTAAGCTATTTTTTTCTTTCCCCCCGAAAAATATATTGCTATGTATATTAAATGTAAACAATGGCATTTTAGCATTTTATATACACATAGGTTATAAAGAACAAAAAATGGTTTTAAAAAGATATCTGAAATAAATGATTTATATGCAAGGAAATTTTATTGAACATTCTAGAAGTTAAATCAGAGCTTGGGGTTTTTTTTTTTATTTCTCTTCTTTTTATCTTTTTTTTTTTTACAATATGACACAAAAGTGGCAACAAATTCTACTTGCAAACATATCCAGTCCTTATTGTCTTTCATCTTTTACTTTTACTTGTTCCAGTCATTAGACTGCGACCATGCTGGGGCACTGCTTTGAAGGGTTCTTCCACTTGAACAGATCGATTCCCAGCACTTTTTTTTTTTTTATCGGTCTCTTTTGCTGGACTGTTAAGTCGCAAGAACATAAACACACCAATACTGGTTATCAAATAGTGGCAGATGATAAACACACATACACACTCAGGATAGGCTTCCACACTGTTTCCATCCACCAAATTTGTTCACAAGATCTTTAGCCTGGGTTATAGTACAAGACACTTATCTAAGGTGCCATGTAGTGTGACTGAACCTGAAACCAAGCTGTTTTTCCACAGCCATGTCTGCACCCAATTGGAGAAATGGAAAAGTTCAATTCTGGGTTTTGTGAGGCTCTCTCTCTCTCTCTCTCTCTTCCCTTCCCTGCATGGTACAGGCAAACTGGAGCAGGTGGAGTCATCCTTTTAACCCAGAGATGCATATTTATCAGTGGTGGGTGACCCCAGTATTTTGTTGTTCCTCGATTTTATCAATCCCTGAAAGACGCACAGCAAAGTCAGCCTCAGAAAGATTCAAATTCAAAATGTAAAATAGACACAATCAAGATCCAGAAATGTTTATCTGATATTCTTGCAATTTTTCCACGAGTGGAACTTCTTTCCTATCCTATCATTGGACCTTCTAGAAATAACAGCGAAATATGTCTCAAATCACATGTTGCTGCCTTAATGAGTAGGGTACACTAGATCTAGATAAAGTAGCCATATATATTATTCTAAAACAGATGGGATTATCACAGTGAGATTGCTTTTGATTATAGATCTGCTGAATTTGTGTTGACCTGGGGTTAAACAACAGCCCATAGAGCCCATAGCTTTTTTTTTCTTTAAAATATTATTCTTTACTCTCTTTTACTTGTTTCAGTCATTTGACTGCGGCCATGCTGGAGCACCACCTTTAGTCAAGCAAATCGACCACAGGACTTATTCTTTGTAAGCCAAGTACTTATTCTTTCGGTCTCTTTTTGCCGAACTGCTAAGTTACAGGGATGTAAACACACCACCATCAGTTGTCAAGCGATGTTGGGGGGGACAAACACAGACACAAACACACACACACACACACACACCACACACACACACACACACACACACACACACACACACATATATATAATACATTTCTGCAGATTTATAGGACAGGGGGGGAGAAAATGAATTAAAAATGTGTTTGATTTACTAACACAATATGCATATATGCTGTATGTATACAAACTTATGCAACATTATAACACAAGCCAAGCAACGTACTGCCAAAATAATTCTCTGTCAGGTATCAGATATCCATCCAAAAACACTGTTTGTTCCTGGCCATTATGATATGCTGCCATTTTAGAATAAATATTTAAAATTCATTTATTATTATGGTTAAGCTATTTTTTTCTTTCCCCCCGAAAAATATATTGCTATGTATATTAAATGTAAACAATGGCATTTTAGCATTTTATATACACATAGGTTATAAAGAACAAAAAATGGTTTTAAAAAGATATCTGAAATAAATGATTTATATGCAAGGAAATTTTATTGAACATTCTAGAAGTTAAATCAGAGCTTGGGGTTTTTTTTTTTATTTCTCTTCTTTTTATCTTTTTTTTTTTACAATATGACACAAAAGTGGCAACAAATTTCTACTTGCAAACATATCCAGTCCTTATTGTCTTTCATCTTTTACTTTTACTTGTTCCAGTCATTAGACTGCGACCATGCTGGGGCACTGCTTTGAAGGGTTCTTCCACTTGAACAGATCGATTCCCAGCACTTTTTTTTTTTTTATCGGTCTCTTTTGCTGGACTGTTAAGTCGCAAGAACATAAACACACCAATACTGGTTATCAAATAGTGGCAGATGATAAACACACATACACACTCAGGATAGGCTTCCACACTGTTTCCATCCACCAAATTTGTTCACAAGATCTTTAGCCTGGGTTATAGTACAAGACACTTATCTAAGGTGCCATGTAGTGTGACTGAACCTGAAACCAAGCTGTTTTTCCACAGCCATGTCTGCACCCAATTGGAGAAATGGAAAAGTTCAATTCTGGGTTTTGTGAGGCTCTCTCTCTCTCTCTCTCTCTCTCTCTTCCCTTCCCTGC
The DNA here is from genome assembly GCF_006345805.1 of Octopus sinensis. Classification (NCBI taxonomy): domain Eukaryota; kingdom Metazoa; phylum Mollusca; class Cephalopoda; order Octopoda; family Octopodidae; genus Octopus; species Octopus sinensis. The sequence continues at coordinate 48,594,073 of NC_043006.1, forward strand.
ATGGTACAGGCAAACTGGAGCAGGTGGAGTCATCCTTTTAACCCAGAGATGCATATTTATCAGTGGTGGGTGACCCCAGTATTTTGTTGTTCCTCGATTTTATCAATCCCTGAAAGACGCACAGCAAAGTCAGCCTCAGAAAGATTCAAATTCAAAATGTAAAATAGACACAATCAAGATCCAGAAATGTTTATCTGATATTCTTGCAATTTTTCCACGAGTGGAACTTCTTTCCTATCCTATCATTGGACCTTCTAGAAATAACAGCGAAATATGTCTCAAATCACATGTTGCTGCCTTAATGAGTAGGGTACACTAGATCTAGATAAAGTAGCCATATATATTATTCTAAAACAGATGGGATTATCACAGTGAGATTGCTTTTGATTATAGATCTGCTGAATTTGTGTTGACCTGGGGTTAAACAACAGCCCATAGAGCCCATAGCTTTTTTTTTCTTTAAAATATTATTCTTTACTCTCTTTTACTTGTTTCAGTCATTTGACTGCGGCCATGCTGGAGCACCACCTTTAGTCGAGCAAATCGACCACAGGACTTATTCTTTGTAAGCCAAGTACTTATTCTTTCGGTCTCTTTTTGCCGAACTGCTAAGTTACAGGGATGTAAACACACCACCATCAGTTGTCAAGCGATGTTGGGGGGGACAAACACAGACACAAACACACACACACACACACACACACACACACATATATATACGACGGGCTTCTTTCAGTTTCCATCTACCAAATCGACTCACAAGGCATTGGTCGGCCCAAGGTTATAGTAGAAGACACTTGCCCAAGGTGCCACATTGTGGGACTGAACCCGGAACCATGTGGTTGGTAAGCAAGCTACTTACCACACAGCCACTCCTGCACCTATATTACTTAATTATTTTGATAATTATTTAGTTTCTAAATTTTTTTTTATCAAGATTTGAATATATTTAAGTGCAGGTAGCATAGTAATTAGTTTAATATGAATATTCAAAATAGCTAGACAATAGCAATTAAAAAAGTCTCTATGAATTTTTAATTAACCTGAATTGATTAAATAAAGTTTTAACCATGAATCATTATAGTTTTCAGGACTCTTTTTTAACATTTTATATATTACTTATTTACTTGTTTATCCTTTTACCTGTGTATGTATCTATGTATGTGTGTGTGTGTATATATATACACAGACGCACACACATTCGCATGCACTTGTATGTGTGTTTGTGTTGCAAATTGGCGGAATCATTAGAGCCTATGGCAAAAAATTTCTTGCACCATTTGTTCTGAGTTCAAATTCCTCCGAGGTCGACTTTGCCTTTCATCCTGTCATGGTCGATTAAATAAGTACCAGTTATGCACTGGGGTCAATATAATCGACTTAATCCATTTGTCTGTCCTTGTTTGTCCCTTGTTTATATCCCCTTGTGAGTAGTAAAGAAATAGGTATTTCATCTGCTGTTACGTTCTGAGTTCAAATTTCGCCGAGGTCGACTTTGCCTTTCATCCTTTCAAGGTTGATGAATTAAGTACCAGTTACGCACTGGGGTCGATGTAATCGACTTAATCTGTTTGTCTGTCCTTGTTTGTCCCCTCTATGGTTAGCCCCTTGTGGGCAATAAAGAAATTAGAAGAAAGAAGGGATTGACTGCAGGAAAAGCATCTGGCCATATAACACTGCCTCCAGAAAACTCAGTTAGACCATGCCAGCATGGAAAAGCAGATGTAAAATGATGGTGATAACATATCCATGTAACTGTAAAGCCACGGGCCATAGAAACCACACAGTAGTACAACCGTATACGACAACACCACATAATGCTGCACCTATACTCATTTATGTTAACACAAGTCAACCAACATGTAAATTTCTTCAATGAGGTGGGGAAAAAGAAAAGTATTCTAGTTAATGTGTAATTACATAACAGGCTTACTGCCATTGTCCATTATCATCGATAAATGCTGTCCAAGTAGGCTAGTTTCCTCAACAGCTTCGTCTATTTCGTAACCCTTAAATTAGCTTAACAGATGCCTTTAATAAATACACGCTCCAAATTAGCTACCTTAACATCTGACTTCCTTTTAACGACTTCCTATATCATGGTGTCCCTGAATGTGTTCATCACATTACGCAAGGGAGGGGGTCCCCTTAATTTAGTTCCCTTAACTATTTCCTTCATCACAGCCCCGCTTAAAATGGTAAATGGCCTTCCATTAATGAGTGTCTATATTACAGTCCCTAAATTGGTTTCCATAGCCACGGCTGAAATTAACAACCACTTGGGCTATCATTTCCACTACAGATTTTCATTGTTCTTTCTTTGTATTTCTCTAATCACAACCCCCCTTCTCCCACCAACGCCACACCACCTCCTTTGCTAAGACATTCTTCACTTCCAGGGCTACCTTACCAATACATCTCATTCTAAACTACCACTTTTGGTATTCACTTTCAGGCCACCACCACCACCTTTCAAGTACTCCTACTTCTTGTAATTTTTTCCTTCTCCTCATCTCCTCCCCCTTCACTGTTTCATGCTTGCAAGGTTTTGCTGTTCTCTTGTGACAAATAAGAAAAAGTCATTCTTATTTTACCTTTTTTTACTTGTTCCAGTCATTGGATTGCAGCCATTCTAGGGGACCACCCTGAAGGGTTAGTTGAACAAATCAACACCAGTACACATTTAGTCGAGTTTCTTTTGTCAAATCGTCAAAGGGATATAAACAAACCAACACTGGTTGTGGAGAACAGACACACATGCATATATATTACATAGTGGCTGTGTGGTAAGAAGCTCATCTGTTGATGAGCTTCTTTTCTGGCTTTTTACATTCTGAGTTCAAATCTCACTGAGGTGGAATTACTCTTTTAGCCTTTCAGATTTGATAAAAATGAAAATACCAGTGAAATGGTATTTCCTCTTCTTCCCAACTGGGAAAATAAGTCTTTCAATGACGCCACACCATTCTGACTGGTCCATTTTAGGACCCATTTCAAATGTGCTGGAATCGTTGACCACAGAACACTTACTCTCTGGATGGTTTTTCAGTGCTATCTTGTGTATGACAAGATTATATTCTTCCCCTGGTTATCCTCAACCGATTTTAGATTAGGTGCTCTGTATCCTTGTATGTCAAAAGAAATGACTAAAGGTATTTGCTAAAGGTATTTGCAACAGGAAGGACATCTGGCCATAAAACACAGCCTCAGAAAAACGCATTTAGCCTATGCTGTCATGAAAAAAGCAGGTTTAAAATTATGATGATAATGAGGATATCAATGATTTGAACATATCCATGTTAATGTAATGATACAGGCCATGCAAACCATACAGTAGAACAACAGTATACCACAACGCCACCCAAGACCGCATTTATGCTAATGGAAGTCAACCAACATGTAAAATTTCTTCAATGAGGGAGAAAAAGTATTCTTCTCGTTAGTGTGTAATTACGTAACAAGCCTACTGTCATTGTCCATTATCTTCAATAATGCTGTCCAGAGTCATCTAGTGGACACCACCTTCCATTTAGGCATGCATTTTATTTAATTAACTCTACACTTCACTGCAAACTTTGTGGCTCTGTAGCTACCATTTCCTTTTCTTTTTGCATTGCCCCTTTTAATTGGGTCTGCTTTTAGAGAAAGAGAGAGGAAAGTGAGGAGACTTAAGTATATGTGATTGAGCAATAGGATGAATGTATAGTATGCGTTTAAAGACAGACAATATTTATGTGCCAGAATTGTGTTCATCAACTGATGTGTTACTTCACTTGTCATCAGAACCCCATGGTGGCTCAGTAGTGTAGGAATGGAGACAACTAGGACTCTACAGCACCATGCTAGCCCAATGCATGTTGGTACTGATCAGCAGCTTATTACATTGGTCCCCAGTATTTTGCTGGTACATTATTTTATTAACCCTGGAAGGATGAAAAGCAAAGTCATGACCCTAGCATGAATTTGAACTCAGAACATAAAGAGCCAGTGTAAATACCTTGTTGTATTTAATCCAATGCTACCACTCTTTGTTTGTGGTTCAGAATTCTGCTCCCCAATCAAATGGTTTTGGGCTTGGTTCCACTGTGTGGCTTCTTGGGCAAATGTCTTCTACTATAGCCCTAGGCCGACTAAAGCCTTGAAAATGGATTTGGTTGAAGAAACTGATACATACTTGTATATGTGTGAGTGTGAATATGTTTGTGTTTCTTTTTACCTAGTTGTAAATGAATGTCACTGTCATACAAGCAGTGTTGTTCATTTCAAATATTCTGCGAGACCATATCTGGCCACAGGAAAATATTAACCTCGTTTGAAAACGGGCGAGGATTCTTGACAGGAAGACCATCTAGCCATTTCTCTGCTTCAGTTAACCCTGCCTGGCCCACGCAACAATACGACATTAAAATAATGATGATGATGATGATATCCCAACAAGATGAACTTATGCCGTTCTGTCTTTGAGGAGTCATAAAATATAAGTACCCATCAGATGGTACCCAAAATCAGTAGCCTTCTGTCCTACATTAGAAAACGCTTCGTAAGCAGCATCATCAGGTTGGCTGAGAAAAGACCTTGTGGGGTTTAGTTATAGCGCTTTATGTTCTGAGACAAAATCTTGCTGAGGTCAGCTTTGCCTTTCATCTTTTTTGGAGTTGATGAAATATAGTACTAGTCAAGTACCAAAATTATTGTAATTGACTACCCCCTACCATCCTCCACCTCTCCTTGTGCCTAAATTATGAACAATTATTATCATCATCATTATCATTATTATTATTATTATTATTATTATTATTTTATAAATTTCTCAAGTCTTTCACTTCCCACACTTTTCACTTCATTCTCAGATGTCGGTCCTTACCAAAAATAGATCTTTATTCCAGCTCACCACAATCACTGCAAGTTAACTGGCTAATGATTTACACACACTGTGGCTGCCCCAGACTTGGTCTGACCTCCCATTTCCACAGAGGTTAGTCCAGGATACTCCCTGATCCCCTGAACTGAGCATGTTAATTCTAATCTCCACCACATATTTATTCATTCATCCAACCATCCAGTTCTCTCCTGTAACAACATCCTGTTTTCCTTTCGCTAAGCCAAATATTTTTCTAGCCATCTTCTTTGGCTGAGATTCCACTCCCATATCATTGCCGTTCTATTGCAAACAGCCAAGACCTATTACACTTTTCTCTGTGTGTATGTAGAGATGTGTGCATATGTGTGTGTAGAAGTGTACATATATATATATATATACACATACACACATGCATGTGTGCTAGAATGGTTGTGTGTGTGTATGTTTCAGCTATAGTTGGCAACATGGAACCGATTTTCCTTGTTCTCTTTATACCAAAGACTGTCCTGCAGGAAGTTTTTACTCTGTAAAATTCATTTGGTAAATAATTAGCATTTTAAGGAACTCATTAAAATTTGTTGGGACAGAAACGTATTTTGATGATGGTGATGATGGTGGTAGCAAATTAAAATGTGTTCTCATCAATAATGTTTATCTTTGGGTAAGGTTAAAGAAAAAATGAAGAAGTTCTATTGCAAAGCAGAAAGGGGTGGAATGGAGGAATTCTTTTGCTGTGTGGTGATATTCATTCATGCCTTTCCTAAGATCATTTAGAAGTATAAGCAAATATTGTGAAATTGGTATTTGCAACCAAGAATATTTTCTTTAAAATAAAAAAATAGGCGTAGGAGTGGCTGTGTGGTAAGTAGCTTGCTTACCAACCACATGGTTCCGGGTTCAGTCCCACTGCGTGGCACCTTGAGCGAGTGTCTTCTGCTATAGCCTCGGGCCAACCAAAGCCTTGTGAGTGGATTTGGTAGACGGAAACTGAAAGAAGCCCATCGTATATATGTATATATACATGTGTGTGTTTGTATGTTTGTGTGGTGTCTGTGTTTGTTCCCCCAGCATAGCTTGGAAACCAATTCTGGTGTGTTTACATCCCGTAACTTAGCAGTTCAGCAAAAGAGACCGATAGAATAAGTACTAGGCTTACAAAGAATAAGTCCTGGGGGTCGATTTGCTCGACTAAAACGCGGTGCTCCAGCATGGCCTCAGTCAATTGACTAAAACAAGTAAAAGAGTAAGAGTATTGTTTCTTTCTTATCTGGATACTCACTACAGACCAGCACCGGTCCATGGACCACCTCTTTGAGTAGCACTGGTGTACATGATTGGTGCCCGTGTGGCTGTGTGATGACACAGCTCGCTTTGCAACTGCATGGTATCTGGTTCAGATCCACTGCGTGGCATTTTGGGCAAGTGTCTACTACTGTAGCCCTGTGACAACCAATGCTTTGTAGATGGATTTGGTAGGTGGAAACTGAAAGAAACCTTTCGTGTTAGATGTGTGTGCATGTGTCTTCACAACTGCTTGGCAGTCTGTGTTGGTTTGTTTACATCCCCATAACTTAGCAGTTTGGTTTAAAAAGGAAAAAGGATCAGTTGAATAAATACCAAAAAATAAAATAAGTTTGACTAAAACTCTTCAAGGTGGGGCCCCAGGATGGCTGCAACCCAATGACTGAGACAAAAGAAAAGGAAAAAGATCCCCTTCCTGTCATTCTATTACTCTATATCTCACTTCATCATCATTCACTGCTTCTCCTCCTCCTCCCTGATCACTCCTTGTGTCTCTCTCCAGAACCCTTGGTCTCTCTCTCTCTCCCCCCTCTCTCTATCTCTCACTCTTTCTCTCATTTTCACTCTCTCATTCTCTTTCACTCACACTCTGTCTCTCACTTTCTTTCATTCACTCTCTCCCTCTCAGTTTGTTTGCCTCTCTCTCACACTATGTCTCTCTCTCTCTCTCTTTCTCTAATGGTGTGTATGTCTCTCTCTCTCTATCTCCTATTTCCCCTCCCCCATTCTCTTCTCACTGCACATTCCATATCCTGCTCTTTCTCTTTTTCTTCTCTTCCAAACCCATACATATTCTATATTATCTTTATCCCTACAACCACCACCACCATCACCAACCTCAGCACTTTATTCACCACCAGCCCCACCGTCACCACTGCCACCACCAACCCTATTCTATCACTTCAGCCACCCAGTTTCTCTTGATGACTGGTCCTTGATTACTTAATTACAAAATCTCTGCTGCCCCGCAGGCATCAATTCACTCAACATTGCCCACCACGTTAGAACAACTCCCTCCAGACTCGGCCCACCAGAACACCTACCACAGATACCCCTCTCTCACAGTTATCCTCTAGCTCTGCCCTACTGCCCACACCACCAACATGCCCCCTAACACTCCCCCACACTCACACACACACATGCACACTCACCTTACATGCCAACCCACCTCTACTCCCCTTTACATTCATTACCCACCACAATGCATCGCTCTGCACTGCCCACCCCAGCTATAAAACCGCCTACCCCAGCTATAAAATCTTCTCCCCCAAACCACACTGCCTACCACAACTCCTCCTTCTCGTTACCCACCTTAATTTCCACCTCCACTCTCTACAATGCTACTGCTACTACTACTACTACTACTACTACTACCACTGGCAGAGCTCTCGGGTCCCACCCACTGCACCCAGCCAGCCGCTATACAAACTGTCTGCCCACCATAGCATATCATTCAAATCGCGCACACAAACTGTCCTCGCGTACCAACCACAGCTCATCCCACCCAACTGCAATACTACCTGCCAGAACTACCCACTACATCTCCCTTTAATCAAGACCCAGACCGACCGACTGCCACCCAAACTTACACACACACACACACACACTCACAGATTTTCAACAGCAATTTCAAGAATTAAAAGAAAATTTTGAAATAAATACAATAGACAACAGAATAATATTTCCAAAGCTTCGTTCTTTTTCACTGCTGTCCTTCCCTCATTTTGCCTCAATTTTGAGTTTAAAAAAAATATAAAGCTTATTAAATGATGACGCTGCATTTTCAAATCAGCTAATTTTTTTTTTTTTTCAAGATTTTTCTGACGAAATTCATATTCAATCAAAATAAAACGATTTTTGACATTCATTTATTATGTATTTTTATATATTTTGTGGGGAGTTTTTTTTTTCAACTTTTTTTTTTTTTACAAAATAAAAAAAAAACTTAATGACTGATTTTAATCAAAGATTTATTCAACTTTTATAATAATTATTTTTGTTGTCTATTTTTTAGAATTTTATTTTTTTTATTTTATTTGAAAACTTCAGTCTTCATCTGCATTTTGTTACAAATGCTATTCACTCAGTGGTCCCTAGCAATAATTGACTATTTAAATGACAATAACAATATCTGAAAAGAGTTAACGAATAAATAAATAAATAAATAAATCTGATCATGCACTCACGCTTGTCTGAATGCACACATGTGTGTGTGTATTACCAATTCACAATTTTGCAGCATCATTATGTATGTGTGTGCACA
>NC_043006.1:48604998-48624998 GCF_006345805.1 Octopus sinensis
CTTCTCCACCCAACCAGTCCACCCCTATTTCAAGACATAGCTATTGCTGCTCTCCAAAGCAGCACTTCACTTCATACACTGTCTATTTACTTCTGTCTGCTTTCTTAATTTTCTTTTCTTTTTCGCTTTCTTGCTTTCTCTCTTTCTTTCTTAATCCATTCTGTCACCAAAATCCCTTTAAGGCATCTGTTTTTCTTGCCTTTTAAATAATGCATTACCAGCGACCCTTGCCTCTCGCTACCCCATTAATATTCTTCCAACAAATGCTCTGTGTTTTACACCCACAGACTTGCTTCAAATTATCAATATAAAAGGAATATATTATATAATAATAATAATAATAATAATAATAATAATCTGTCCTTTTGTTAAGCTGTTTCTTTGTAAGAATGAAAAATTCATGTAGGAAAATCCATTTTCTACCAAAGAATTCCAGGATTCATATGAGATGAAAAACTATTTAAACATTTGTGCTGTGATATCCTGGAATGCACATTAATACATGATCTCTACAACAGGTTTGATTACTCTCTAATTCGTTTTCCTTTCTCTTCTCTTCCAACTGGAGTATCCGTGTATCTACTCTACACCAAGACACCTATCTCTGTCTTTTCTATATCTTTAATCTCTCAACTGGCTCAAAGCCCCCCCCCCTTCCAGTACTGACCTCCCCTCCCAGTTGAGGAGTTTTTGTCTTGCAAGTCACTTGGTGACCCTGTTGGTGATGATGCCATGTAAAAAGCACCAGTGCTGGGACCATGTAAAAAGCACCCAGTACACTCTGTAAAGTGGTTAGCATTAGGAAGGGCATCCAGATGTCGAAACCATGCCAAAACAGACCATGGGACCTGATGTGGCTCTTGGCCTTGCCAGCCTGTCAAACCATCCAACCCATACCAGCATGGAAAATGGAGGTTAAGTGGTGATGATGATAATATCAGTTCTATAGTATCTTTACAAGACTTGAACTCATCACGCCAAATACTGCAATGTGTCTTGGAGAATAAACAAAAATTTTGGGTTAAGAATCTCACTTTTGCAACCACATGGTTTTGGGTTCCTGGAGCTGTAGCAGAAGATGCTTGACCAAGGTGTCACACTCTGGAACTGAATGCAAAAAACAATGTGGTTGTGATGCAAACCTTTTAACCACACAGCTGTACTTTCACCTCTTTCATAGAAAATTATGCTGGAATGTTTTAATTTAAATATGAACACTTTAAAAACGAGGAACTTTGCATCAAAGAACTTCTGATTCTTTTGTATGAAAGGACCAAAGCTAGCCACAAATGGGCTCGTATCAAAAGAGCTAAAGTATTATTCCATTTTTCACATTATATATATATATATATATATATATTGAAAGAGAGAGAGAGAGATAAAACGTGTTTTCTATCACCATTTCACCTGATGCTGGAATTGTCCAACTTTAACTATCCAAACCAAAGAAAATATCATAGATTTATGTAGAAAGAATTGTATTGACATTTGGTATATTCCAAATTCTATAAAGAAAAATTCCATATGGGGAAAAAAAATATCTTGAAAACACTGAAAATAATTTTTTGTGATATGATTCTGTATATCTTCAAAAGACTTTTTGGAAAAAGTGATTCTGTCAATATTTCCAATGTTCTAGAATAGCTCTGAGTTTAGACTAGAAATTGATGTAAAAACCTGTTTTTTGAATTGGGCAAAAAAAAAAAAGAAAGAAATGATATAGGTTGAATGGTTCTGCCAATGTAGGCATTTGCATGAATTGTTTGGAACTCTGCATTCTGTGGAGTGGTGGTGGCATATTTCAAAGTAGAATTGATGCTGGTACCATGTAAAAAGCACCCAGTGCATTCCATAAAACAGTTGGCATTAAAAGAAGGGCATCCAGCTGTAGAAACCATGCCGAAGCTGACAGTAGAGCTCTGTGTAGTCCTCTGGTTTGCCAGCTCCAGTCAAATTATACAATCCATGACAGCATGGAAAGTGGATGTTAAACGATGATGATGATGATGAATCATGTAATCAGTCCTTCTGTTGTATCCCAAACTCAAAAGATGCCCTACACAAAGCACTGTGTAGGAATTGCTTATCGATTTTACAGTACTATTGGTGCCAGAAAAGGCGCAATGGACAGTGGAGACGCAATGGCCCAGTGGTTAGGGCAGAGGACTTGCGGTCGTAGGATCGCAGTTTCGATTCCCAGACCGGGCATTGTGAGTGTTTATTGAGCGAAAACACCTAAAGCTCCACGAGGCTCCAGCAGGGAGTGGTGGTGATCCCTGCTGTACTCTTTCGCCATAACTTTCTCTCACTTTTTCTTCTGTTGGTCTACTCACTTAGCCAGCGGGGTGACGTCATTAGAAGGCTAAAACAATGCGAAGCGCATTGCGACCAGCGATGTGTAGCAACATCTGATAGCCTGGTCGGTCACGGTGATTGGTGACAGAAAAGGCATCATGCCATAGGAAATCTGCTTCGATAAGCTCTGTCCAACCCATACAAGCATGGAAAATTGGATGTTAAAATGATGATGTCTGTTGCTTACAGCTGTAAACTATCCCACCACTTAACTACTTAAGAATTACATGTATCATGCCATTAAGATTTAACCCATTGCCAATCACGTTAGTCTGACAAATGTAATGCTTACTTATTCAAATTGTTTTGAATTAATCCTGCATTATGTTGTCTTAATATTTCGATAATATGATTGTTTGTGTTAGAATGACAATGTAGGGTATGTGTGAGAGGATGGATCTGTCCAGTTTGAATATAAGACAGGTAGAATATTTGGGCCAGATATGGCCAGGTTAAATAATCGCTTTGCAATATAGTACTAATGACAATTATGTAAACTGAAGAAATCTTCTCTTGGCTCAACGACTGCCTGATCTGTCTTCTTGTCCACAGTTCTGAGTCTCTTTACAAATTCTAGTCATGTGACGTTTGTTAATTGTGCTTCAGTTTGATTAGCTTAATTAACTAAGGTTTCCATATTGCCTATAGACTGGTTGTTTTTAGTCAACTGTCTTTAATTTGGGATTCAGTGATTATCACCTTAATGAAACCAATTGAATAGATCCCTATCCAAATTATTCACTTGTGACGAGAATAAACCTCTGTTCTTTTCTACTCTAAGCACAAGGCCCGAAATTTTGGGGGAGGGGGCCAGTCGATTAGTTATTATAACATACCTATTTCTTTATTACCCACAAGGGGCTAAACACAGAGGGGACAAACAAGGACAGACATAGGTATTAAGTCGATTCCATCGACCCCAGTGCGTAACTGGTACTTAATTTATCGACCCCGAAAGGATGAAAGGCAAAGTCGACCTCGGCGGAATTTGAACTCACAACGTAACGCAGACGAAATACCGCTAAGCATTTTGCCCGGCGTGCTAACGTTTCTGCCAGCTCGCCGCCTTATATTTATTATAACATAGTTATTATAACATACCATCTACCCTAGTACTTCGTTTGTAACAAACAACCACTGCCTCTATTTTATTTATTTTGATATATAACTCAATGACAAAAAAAACAGAAAATTAAGGTAGCCGCATAGCCACTACAGCTGTGCATATCGTTGAGTCTTGTGTCGTTTTTATTCAAGTATTTCACCAAAAATAGAAGAAAAAAAACTGTAAAAAGGTCGATTAAATTTATTCCATCTGTCAGCTCGATCACAAGAGATTCCTAAATCATCCTTGTATGAAAAAAAAGATTATGATTGTTGTATCATGTCTGATTGTTATATCCCCGGCTGATGAGCAAGAAACATGCTTGTTTAATCTTTAATCTCACCATTGTTTGAAGAACCTAAATGTCTCAAATCTCTTTAACCCAAGACATTCATCATATACTTAATCAGAAGAATCACCAGAGAACAATGACAGTTTTTAAGAGATGTCTTTTTTTTTTGTTTTGATTTTTTTTTTTTTTTTCAAGCTATCAAATACACTTTCTTCTTATTTGGTTTATCTATTTATTTATTTATTATTTTTTTTGTTGAAATGTTCCCCTACGTCAAAAGTGTCTTCTGCAAAGAAGAGAACATGACACGTTAAAGTTCCATCACCCCTCATCACTTCCTGTTACATACGACATATACATCATTTAAGAAACGAACACCACAAAAAAAAAAATAATAATAATAATAATAATAATAATAATAATAATAAAAAACACTATATAATAACATTTTTAAGTTTATATCGTTTCTTAACGTCATTAATTAAAATCTTCTCTTCTGCTTCCTTGTTTTCTAAACATTCTTAATAAAACTTTGAACGACACCTAATTCTCCCCCCTCCCCACTACTCTCTTCTTCTTTTTCTTCTTCCACCTCTGCAAACACACACACACACGCACGCACGCACGCACGCGCGCGCGCATTACTCGAACAGTTAATGTTTTAGTATAGCTGCCATGTTGACAGTTTAATAATGCCGATGGAACGAACGACGGTTAAAACTGTTGAGGCACATTCAATAAGCAAGTTTAAATTGTCCTTTCCCTACCAATAACGCTATACTTATTTCCACTATTACATGTTGGTTGTCATAATAATAATATAAATAGAATATATCAGCCTTCTCCTTAGTTTCATTTAAAAAAAAAAAACTAACTAGTTTCGGTATTTTCAGTTATTAAATCAGGTTAATGGGACACCCAGGTGTGTGCTGTCTTATACCTTATCACTCTTAGATCAACAATATAATAAGGTTAGATGGATAAACAGAGAAAGAGACGGACAGACAGACAGATAGACACTGACATACACCCCACCGCCACCAGCTCTCTTCCCATTTCTCTCCTTTTCCTCTTTCACTGTCTCTCTTCTGTTTTCTTCTACTTCCTTTCTTGCTCCTCTTCTTTTCTCTCTCCCTTTCTTAACTCTACACCTCTCTGTCTTCCTTCCTCTCTCTCCTGTTCTCTGTCTCTCTTTCCGCTTTCTCTCTTTCTCTCCCTCCTGTAGACTTCATCTGCCTTATTCAACCACCTGACCACTCCAAAGCTTCCTGTTTTAATCTCAATGAAATGATGATGATAGTAGTCTTAGTGGTAGTGGTGGTGGTGTAGTAGTAGTAGTAGTAGTAGTAGTAGTTTGTTACATGGTTAAATGCAATGAATTCCTTAATTGCAACAAGGGCAGTCAGTGGATATAACAACATCAAGTAAAAGTTTTTGAAGACACATTTTGGTGGATGGTGGTATTTAAACAAAATGTTGGTGACAAAATTTTAATTGCAAATGACAAAAAGTTATATGAAACACACATAATGTAAGTCACCTGTGCTTACTTAGCCATGGATTGATATGCACATGTGTTGTGTGTGTGTGTGTGTATATATATATATATATATATATATATATATATACATACATACACACACACACGAAGCTATACATACAGATGACCAACTGATATATATATAATAGAAATAATATATATATCATCATCATCGTTTAACGTCCGTTCTCCATGCTATATATATATATATGTATATATATATGGTAATATAAGTGCATTGGAACATAAAGTCTCCAAATTGGGTGTAGTCTACCCAGAAAGAATAGTGCCCCCCCCCACCCCACCCATCAAGCCCTTATCCACCCTCCACACTAAGCATATGCCTTCTTCCAACCCTGTCGCACAGACAAAACTAAAAAGCTGGTCCTTTTATCCGCAGCAAATTCACCATCTCACCATTCTCACCCACTTTTCATAAAATTTTCTGGAGTGTGGAGCAGCGGTTATTACTTGTTCCTTCAACATCTTTCACCTCGACTGATAATATTTAAAGAAGTTAATGAGGGTTTCATTGGTTAGAGAAAAGTCCTTGTCTTTTGGCGCTTTCATCTTCACTCACCTCTTTGATGACACCCACAATCAAATAGTGTGACAGCAGGTGTCCAAGCGTTGGGGTTGAGCAAAGAGATAAAGTGACATATCATCTTACTTTACTGTCCCTTTGTGTTTTTCTTAAACAACTCCCCCATTCAGGGGTACACATCAGTAGGCAACTTGTATCTAATTTAGCCCTCATCAGAATAGCATCCTCAAATGGGACTTAAGTCAATTAACTTGCTTGTAGTAAAATCCATATTTTTTTTACCTGTGTTTTTGTTTTTTAGGAGGAGAGCTATTTTTGTTCTTATAGTCATTTTCTTAAAATTTAAGAGGATTTTATGAAATCATGAGCTTCTTTCCTCCTCAATTTTTTTCAATTTTGCCATTAGTACAGCCTTTTTAGGTATATTGATCTGCCTTAGAGAGATTATTACTTTGTTTCTATACCTGTTTCGCTGATGCTCCTGCACTAGACTTGTTTTTGCTGAAACACTAGCCTGTTCAATCGTACATGTGAAATCAATAAAAGAACCTTCTGAAGACCAGCAAATTTAGGGACATGGGACACTGCCAGCTGAGTACATCTTAACACCACCACCCAGACTCCATAGTAAGTCTTGACCTTGTTACAAGCAAAGCTTACCAACAACCAGACATTGACCAAGGGGCCTATCTTGAAATTGATCAGAGCCCTGAACCCGAAGATCCATCAGGACAGCTCTTGCAGGACTTTCTTGGTCATGTCTTGATGGATTTCAGTCATCATCATCATCGTTTAACTTCCACTTTCCATGCTAGCATGGGTTGGACGATTTGACTAAGGACTGGCGAACCAGATGACTGCACCAGGCTCCAATCTGATCTGGCTGAGTTTCTACAGCTGGATGCCCTTCCTAACGCCAACCACTCCAAGAGTGTAGTGGGTGCTTTTACGTGCCACTGGCACAAGGGCCAGTCAGGCAGTACTGGCAACGACCACGCTCAAATGGTGTTTTTTACGTGCCACCTGAATAGGAGCCAGTCCAGCGGCCTTGGCAACAATCTCGCTCGACTGTTTTTTTGACATGCCACCGTCACATGTGCCAGTAAGGCGATGCTGGTAACAATCACACTCAAATGGTGCTATTTACGTGCCACTCGCATGGAAGCCAGTTTGCTGCTCTGGCAACAATCATGCTCGGATGGTGCTCTTAGCACTCCACTAGCACAAATGCCAGTCATCGAACTTGATTTCGATTTCCATTTCACTTGCCTCAACAGGTCTTCACAAGCAGAGTTTAGTGTCCAATGAATGAAAGGTACACATAAGTGGGCTGGTTACACCCCTGGCATAAGCCACGAGGTTATGGTCTCACTTGGCTTTGTTGCTTCTTAGTAGAATGACATCATTGAATCCAGTCTTTTGGCCATATTTCTCAGGACATACAGCATTATTAATAATACCTGGCAATGTACCAAATGTTAGGTATTTCTCCTTAATCTCTTCACTATGGTCAAGAACTCAATGGTACCATTGATAGGTACACTCGGAATGAGGATAGGTTGATCCTGAGCTCAGGTGTTCAAAAACTGGATCAAGCTAAAGGAATGAGTTCCTTTTACTAAGTACCTATACAACCACTAAGATCTGATACCACCTGACAATCAGTCTTGCCTAGAAAATCTCTAAGAAGGGAGAGAAACTGTTATTATGATTTCTATGGAAGACCACAATACAATCTAGAAAATTTTATTCACCCTTCACCATTTAAACCAACCATATTTGACCCAAATTTTCTGTGGGTTTTATGTTCAAATTTCCCAGATCATTTTAAAAATATACAAATCACATAATTAAATTAAAATCTCAAAGTTATGAGATACCGTAAATCCTTGAATATAGTCCGCCCTTGAGTATAATATACAGGGAATTTTTAGGGGGCTGTACTTCTGAAAAACCTAAACCTTGTGTATAATACGCACCCCTTGAGTTGTGCGTAATTAAGCCAGCAGCACCTAGTCGAACAAACACTTCGACGCATGCATAATACAATAATGGTGATGTTCTTAATTTTTCATTTTTAACTTCATATATAGTACGCACTAGGGATTTTGACCTTTAAATTTTGGGAGGAAAATGCGGATTATACTTGAGGATTTACGGCAATGCATGATTAATTCAAAATAATGTAAATAAAAAAAAATTACATTTGACAGAAATCTGAATGCTAAAAAGCATAAATGTTCTGGTTCCCAACTATATTTAATGCACTACAAAGTGATAGACTCTTTAACCCTTTCGATACCAATCTTCCCATGACCATCCTGGTTACAAACTTCCTTGTTTTAAAGTGATCCAAGTCAAATTCTTCCATCAAAATTTCATGTTAATTTGTACACAAAACACCAGCTTAATAATGGCACAGTTAATTACTCTCTCTTTTACTCTCTTACTTGTTTCAGTCATTTGACTGCGACCATGCTGGAGCACCACCTTTTAGTCGGGCAAATCGATCCCCAGGACTTACTCTTTGTAAACCTAGTACTTATTCTATCAGTCGCTTTTGCCAAACCGCTAAGTTACAGGGACGCAAACACACACACACACACACACACACATTATATATATATATATATGACAGGCTTCTTTCAGTTTCCACTCACAAGGTTTTGGTCGGCCCAAAGCTATAGTTGAAGACACCTGCCCAAGGTGCCACGCAGTGGGACTGAACCCGGAACTGTGTGGTTCATAAGCAAGCTACTTACCACACAGCCACTCCTACACCTTTATCAATTTATCAAATTTTTTTATTATTTTCAAAATTAGATGAAACCAAAACAGTATATTTCTGCTATTATTCTTAAACTTGCTTTAAAATAATAACTTTAGTTTAACAATTATCTTGAAAATATAATTCCCATAAGTATGCCTGTAATTTTTTCTAATTGAGCTTAATCCTAAATCAGCTTTGACCATGCAGACTGGGATCAAAAGAATTCCAATTTCCAACACAGTGTATATAAGACTAGATTATTTAATGCACATCTCATGTTCTCAGAGAAAGAGATTTGGCTATTATTTCTAGCTGTTTGAGCAACCACTTAGAGATTCTCTTGTTTTGATTTACAGCTGGTTAGACTGGATTGTTGAAAGCACAGCCTTGCCAATGAATAAATACATCAGAACACCTATAACATGATATTACCTACAGGTTGTGTAGTATATACTATCATTAAATATATATATATATATATATATATATATATATATATATATATAAATCATAATTTCCCAACGTAGATATAGGCAAGGTCTTAGATATATGGAGAATTGAAATGAGATTATGTGATATTCATGACTTTCTAGTGCAGATTTTCAACATTTATATATAGTGACATTATAATTGGGTCGTACAGCAAAAGCACCAAATAACACCTAACGAGGCATGAAATTTACAGAACAATCGACATTTTCAACGTGACTGATTTAAATCGTAATCAGCCATGCATGCATTATTCTTTATTTACATGAAATAGTTAAGCGCCAGATCAATCCTGAATTAAACAGTCTTATGAGCAAAGGCTTTCTGTGATTATCCTTTTTGGAGCTTGCTTCCAAACCACATCGTTCTGGGTTCAGTCTTATTGCATGGCACTTTGGACAAGTGTCTTCTACCAAAGCCTTTTGAGTAAATTTGGTTGACAGAAACTGAAAGAAGTCCCTTGTATGTATGTGTGTGTGTGTGTGTGTGTGTGTGTATATATATATACTCTTTTACTCTTTTATTTGTTTCAGTCATTTGACTGCGTCCATGCTGGAGCACCACCTTTAGTCGAACAAATCGACCCCAGAACTCATTTTTTGTAAGCCTAGTACTTATTCTATCAGCCTCTTTTGCCGAACCGCTAAGTTACGGGAATATATATATATATATTATATATATATATATATATAATATGAGGGAGTATTATTCCAAACTTACAGGGAAAAATTCAATTGATAAAAGGTGGATTTTTTTCTATTTATATATATATATATAATATACACACACACAGAGATAGGTAGATAGATAGATTGGTAGTGGTAGATAGATGTGTGTGTGTATGTCATTGTGTTTGACACCCAGTGCTGGTGTGTTAATGTCCCGGTAGCAGTTTGGCAAAAGAGACTGATAGAATAAGCACCAGGCTTTAAAAAAAAAAAAAAAAAAGGTTCTTGGGTTAATTCATTCAACTAAAAATCCTTCAAGGCCGTGCCCCAGTACGACCACAGTTCGACTAAAACAAATAAAAGTTTTGAAAAATCATCATTATTATTTAATGTCCACTTTTCTATGCTTGCATGAGTTAGATGGAATTTGCTGAGGTAGTTTTTTTCTAAGGTTGGATACCCTTCCTGTCACCAACCCTCGCCCATTTCTAATTTAGGTAGTATTTCCCAAGGGCAGATATGTTTTCTGTATGGAAAATTGGAAATGAATGTCATTTGTATAACAATAATGCTTGTTTATAACCATTACGTGATGTCAGGGCAAAGGTACACACAGAGACACTCACACATACACGCATACATATACACAACAGGCTTCTTTTTCAGTTCTGTCTGTCGAATCCCATGGTAGTAAAGCTCGATTTAAAGGGAATTTTACTGTTATTTTTAGCTGTTTGGACAGCCAAATACAGACTTGTCTTATTGGCAGTTTGTGTAACTACATAAAGATCTGATTAGTTGTCAACATAAAATAAAGTGAAATGGTTATATTTTGGGTTACCTGTGTTATTTGGTACTTTAGCAACAAACCAGGAAATAATTCACAGCAATCAACATTTTCAAGTTGAGTGGTTCTAATCATAATCACCGATGCATAACACTCAGGCTTTACTTGAAGCTGTGATAGTCAGAAAAAGCCACAGTGCTTGTCTCATTTGCTGACATTTTTACTCCTGAGCTTAACAGAAAGACTTGTCTTCCATACACAATACCATTTTATTTTTAACCGTTTCCAAGATAAACCAATGCCTTGTGAGTGAATTTGGTTGACAGAAACTATGCAAAAGCCTGTCGGGTGTGTGCCTCTTGCCCCTTAGCACGAAGTTGAGCCCTATCACCACCCCATTCGGAGTTTGTAGTCTTGCAAACTGCATGGCAACCTCAATGGTGTGTTTGGCATTAGAAAGGGCACCCAGCTGTAAAAAAACCATGGTGAAACAGACATTGGAGTTCGATATAGTCTTTGGACACATCAAATGTATCTTTACCTTTTGACCGGCAGATTTTAAAAAATAACTTTTTGTAACTAGACACTTTCAAACTTTGTACAATTTTTTTTTTTTTGCATTTGAAATAGAGGTTAAAAGGATTAATTTGTCACTATTTTCAAAATTAGCTGAAATACTCAACCCTTTTGATACCAAACTGCCAGAGACTTCCCAAGTTCTATAATGCAAATTTTTTGTTTCAAATGATCTTTATGAAAACTTACCATCAAAATGCCGTGTTAATTTATGTCCCAAACACCAGCTTAACTCCTTTTGTTACTGTATTCATTTTGAGATGTTCTGTGTTTCTTTCAATTAATTTTAAATATAACAAAGAATTTAGTAAAATAACTTAGTTATCATTAAGCTAGCATTAGGAACATAAACTGTGACTAAGATTTGGTGGAAAATTTTAATTCAAAACTTATGAAAACAAGACATTTGTATTACAGAGCCAGAACCGGTTTCAGCCGGGTGGATAATGAAAGGGTTGATAAAGAAAAAAAACTTGCTTTACTATATTCTTCATAGGCACAGGAGTGGCTGGCTGTGTGGTAAGTAGCTTGCTTACAAACCAAATGGTTCCGGGTTCATTCCCACTGCATGGCACCTTGGGCAAGTGTCTTCAACTATAGTCTCGGGCCGCCCAAAGCCTTGTGAGTGGATTTGATAGACGGAAACTGAAAGAAGCCAATCGTATATATGTGTGTGTGTATATATGTATGTATGTGTGTGTGTTTATGTGTTTGACCCCCCCCCCAACATCGCTTGACAACCGATGCTGGTGTGTTTACGTCCCCGTAACTTAGCGATTTGGCAAAATAGACCGATAGAATAAGTACTAGGCTTACAAAGAATAAGTCCTGGGGTCAGTTTGCTCGACTAAAGGTGGTGCTCCAGCATGGCCACAGTCAAATGACAGAAATAAGTAAAAGAGTAAAAGAATTTCCCAAATTATTTGACATAATGGCAGTGTTGTAATTCAACAGAAAAAAGCAGTAAAAAAAAAAATGGTCAGGCAGTTTTCCTTTAGAAGTGTAGTTGCAAAAAGGCTTAAAAGGATTGACAATAAAACATTGCTGTGGCTAAATTGATAAAGGCGTTGGATACTCGACTCATTTATTACGCGAGTTCAAATTCTGCGAGAGGTATTTGATAGTGTTCAAATGCAGAGAATTAATGTAGATGTCCAAGTGTACACGGCCATTTAACTCATTCGTGAAAATAACTTCCAGAATCTATTTGAAGCATAATGTAAAAAATGGCAATATTGTCCAATAGAATCCGATTGGAAAAACACATTTGAAAGGCAAGGAATTGATGGATTAGAGTCAAAACGAATCCTCATCTGTTTAGCATCAGAGACATCATAAACTCCTAACTCAAATAACCAACATTTGGGAGTTTAAACCTTTATCTGCTGTGTTCTTTCCACCCTTCCCCCTCTGCGTTAAAACCTAGATCCTGGTGGATTTGTCACTTTCTGGATAACTTCAAATGTTATTTCTCTCTCACAGCTAAATAATTCATTCCACTTTGTGAACTTTTTCTATTAACTGTCTATAAGTGTATATACATGCAAGTGCATATAGGGGCTCCTTGGAGCTCCTTTTTTTTTTTTTTTTTTGTATGTGTGTGTTTCTTTTGGTAAAATAAATTCATGCGAAAAGCAATATGATGGTGATGATGGCGGTGGAAGTGTTGCTGTTACTGATGATGATGATGGACAATGATGGTGATGGCAATGATAGTAATGATGATGATGATTGCTTGTCTGTAAAAATTAGTTCCAGACAGTATATTCCGTTGCCTATCTCTGCAGTTCTCTGCTGCTCTTTTGAGTTTCATAGCAGTTATTACTGTTGTTGTTGTTGTTGGTGGTGGTGGTGG
This sequence comes from Octopus sinensis, assembly GCF_006345805.1. NCBI lineage: Eukaryota > Metazoa > Mollusca > Cephalopoda > Octopoda > Octopodidae > Octopus > Octopus sinensis. The sequence goes on from NC_043006.1 coordinate 48,617,980, forward strand.
GGCATTGGAGCTACTAAATACTATAACTGATGGTGGAGGTGGTGGCAGTGGTGGTGGCGCTGATACTAGAACTACTATGCTACAACTGGTGGTAGTATTAGTTGGTGGTGGTGCTAATGTTGCTGGTGACTGTAGTGGTAATGGTGTTTGCACTGGTGATGATGGTGGTTGTGGTGGTGGTTGTAGTGCTACTTACTATGACTACTACCAACACCATCACTACTACTACCACCACCACTACCACCACTCCTGCTACTGCTATCACTACCACCACCATCACCACCACTACTACTACTGCTGGCAGCATTGGTGGTTGATGATTGTTATAATGATGTTGGTGGTGATGCTGGAGGTGTTGATGGTAACACTACTACAGCTGTTTGCAGGTGGTGGTGATGATGGTTGTGCCGATAATGCTACTGGTGATGGAAGTATACTGCTATTGCTTGGAGTGGTGGTGGTCGTCGTGGCCGTGGTGGTGCAGGCCACCATTGCTGTTGTGTGATCTATGCTTGTTGTTACTTTATGACAGATCTGATAATAACTGACTCCCCTTCTGGTTGGGGTGGGGGTGGGGGGCAGGGATGGAATCAAACTGAATCTGGACTGGCAGACAAAAACATGGTCTGACAGATCAATCTTATCTTCTGTCAAATGATAAAGACCTCCACCACTAACACCACATCCAAACCCCAACCCCCCTCCCCCCACAATTCCCATCATCCGAGAAACAAACAACAACACTCCCAATTTCTCTTGTCTCATGCTTGTAAACTTTTATAAAAACCTGAAACGCTTCCTCCCACTGCACCCCGCCAACTCCACTTCTTTTTTTTTTTTCCAAGTGTTTGTGTGAGTGTGTGTGTTTTTTTTTTTAATATTCTTTGTTTAGTTCCCTAACTACCCAACCATCCATCCCCATCAATACCCGATTTTTTTTTTTTTCTAATTATGCACCTGTCTTCCGACAAATACAAAATGTTTTATATATGTATGCACTCACAAATACTCGTACTTTATACACAAACACACACATTCAAGCATATATATACACACGCATGTTTGCATGTACAAAGACATACATACTATAATACATATATATACACACACACATGCGTGCGCACACACACACACACACATATATATACACACACACACATACATACACGCACACACACAAGGTATGCAGATACCTACATACATATATACATACGCAGGCATATAGAGATGCTTTGCTGCAGTTTCGTTCCTTCAACCACACACACATATGCACACTTATTTCAGGGTGATCGAGACCATTGACATCTTTCATTTGCTGTCTTTTATTCAAGATACCAGCTGCAAAGAAATAGAATTCCAAAGAAAAAGAAAAAAAAAATTAAATAAAATAACGATAGAAACCATTCTCTTCTTATGGTGGTCTCTTAAAAAATTTTTTTTTTCTTTTTTCATATATAAGAAGAACCCTGAATTGAATTAATAGCCTATTATTGATTACCAGGAACGTGGCACAAGAAAGCCCAAATTTCCATTCAGTCTTTGGCAACATGACAGTGAGAATAACGGTGATTTCTCACAGTGACACAAGTCCAAGAGATTTATAGCAGAAGGGCTTATTATTATTATTAGTATTAGTAGTAGTGGTGGTAGTGGTCGTGAGAGTAGCATTGGTTGGTTGGCAGGTTCCTTAGAGCATTGGATTTTTTGTTTTTTTAAAAATGTCTTGAAGCATTTACCCCATCCAGGTCTTTTATGTTCCTGAGTCATCTTGGCTTCTCACCTCCCACCGCCACCCCAGGGGCCAATAGAATAAAAAAAAAATACCAGTCAAGTACTCTGGGATGATGTATAATTGACTAATTCTGATTCCCCACCCCTCAGAATTGTTGGCCTCCTTTGTGCAGAAATTTAGAAATTATCAAGAGTGAAACTGGATTAGCAAAATCTTTAGCATCGGAACGAAATAAAATACCTTACAGTATTTCTTTTGGCTCTTTATATTTTGAGTTCAAATCCTTCTGGGGTTGGGTAAATAGAACTGAAGTCAATGTAAATGACTAACCCTCTCCCTTCATAGGGCTGGTTTCCCAGTTTTCTGGTGTATGTATTCCCACCTTATCGGAACACCGATTCCATCACAAGAACTACATATTTTTCCAGTTGAGTTGACTGGAGCAATGTGAAATGAAGTGTCTTGCTCAAGAACACAATGTATTGCCCGATCCAGGAATCAAAACCACAATCTTACAATCACGAAATCCAACGCCTGAAGCACTAAGTCATGCACCTCCACGCAATAGAATCATTAGAGCGTCAGAAAAAAATGATTTGTGACATTGATTCTGGCTCTCTTTCTTTTACTTGTTTCAGTCATTTGACTGCGGCCATGCTAGAGCACCGCCTTTAGTCGAACAAATCGACCCTCAGGACTTATTCTTTGTGAGCCTAGTACTTATTCTATCGGTCTCTTTTGCTGAACCGCTAAGTAACAGGGAAGTAAACACACCAGTATCAGTTATCAAGTGATGTTGGGGGGACAAACACACACACACATATATATATACATATATACAACAGGCTTCTTTCAGTTTCTGTCTACCAAATCTACTCACAAGGCTTTTGTTGGCCCGAGGCTTTTATAGAAGACACTTGCCCAAGGTGTCACGCAGTGGGACTGAACCCGGAACCATGTGGTTGGTAAGCAAGCTACTTACCACACGTAGAGGCAGACGAAATACCGCTAAGCATTTCGCCCGGCTTGCTAGCATTTCTGCCAGCTTGCCGCCTTAAATAGAACAAATATTCCAAGACATTTTGTCCAATATTTTGCCGAATTCTGCTGATGCCACTGCTGTTGCTGCAGGAGCAGGGGTTGGGTGGGGAAGGTGGTTGTATTTTCGGTCAGAGCAGAGTAATTAATTCTAAATCTTTTTTTCATGGAGCATTTCCAGTTTTTATCATTATTGGTATTAAATCTTAAATCCTTTAAAATGTTTCAGCCCGAAGGCTGTGGCCATGCTGGGGCACCAACTGGCCATTTGCGTACTCAACTGGCCACCTCTCCAATATATTATTTATATTCCAAGTTCAAATTCTGCTGAGATCGACGGGGGGGGGGAGGATAAAATAAGCAACAGTCAAATGTCAGGGGTGGGGGTCAATGTAATTGACTTCCCCCTCTCCTGAAAAATTATTGGGACCCTGTGCTAAAATTTGAAACCATTATTATTTTTGTGTTTTTCATCTGAAAACTAGATTTGTTTTATTTTTACATATCTATCTTCTTTTTTTTTTGTCTTTGTTGAATAATGTACATATAACAATATTTGAAATTATCAGAATAAATAGTTTATATGTTTATTTTCATTTTCGTCTTTTCTTTTATTGTAGGTAAGTGTGTGTTTACTGATCTGGCAGTTGTGATGTTGTAATTTCCTCATAAGGTAGGAACAAACTTATTTGGTTGGACTATCTCATCATAGAGATTTCATTAAAAGGATACAATATGGTTGTTATTGTCATAATCATTGTTGTACTGATATTACCTTGGTCAGTATTTATCAAATTTTTATGTATTTTTCCATTTATCTGAATTGGTTAAAACAGAATCCTCCTCAGCCTCATATTGTTAATTTTTTTTTAAGCTGGCATCAGTCTTACCTCTTGGGTCTAGCAATTTTCATAGCCATTCATCATCTCATATAAAAAATTAAAAATCCTACAGCCTCATAAGTTTCATTTCCAAAGCATTTAGGTATCTGAGAGGGAGTATAAGATTTTGCCTAAATTGTACTGATTTTCAGTAGAGTGGAGTGGACAGTAGCAGTGGGAAATGAAGTTTCTTGCTCAAGGATGCATCACACTGCCCAGTCCAAGAATTGAACCCATAGCGTGGCAGTCATGGACCTAACCATGAGGTCATGTGCCTTCATACAATCTGATATACATATACATAAAAAAAACAATAAGAATCTACTATAGACACAAGCTGTGTGGTTAGGAAGCTAGCTTTGGAGCCACATGGTTTCAGGTTGCCCCTCTACACAGCACTTCAGGCAATAGTCTTTTGTTATAGCCCCAGACCAACCAATCAATGCCTTGTGAATGAATCTAGAAGACAGAAACTGTGTGAAAGCCTGTCTTGTGTGTATGTGTATGATTGTCACCTCCAATCACTTGACAAATGGTACTGGTTTGTTTACATCCTCATAACTTAGCAGTAACTAGGTGGTGCTCAAGGATGGCCGCTGTCCAATGATTGAAACAAGTAAAAGAGAGATGATAATCTTTGTCATTATGTATGTCATGTGGTTTTGACATAGATTTTCTGGTTGAATGCCTTTCCTATCATTAACCTGTATATGCTCATAAAAAATGTAGTCTTAAAATTTCACTGTGTTTAGATTAAACGCTTTGGTAAGCTTTCACAATCTGGACGAGAAGGGCAGTATGCAACTGTAAGCTACGGGTGTCGACTACGTACTGAACATTTTGTATGCTCAGTCAGTTGCTTCCTGGCAAGTTCATGTCCAAACTAGTAGGAGTAGGTTTTGCATTGCATAAATGCAACCAGGGTTGTATATATATATACTGTAAATCCTCGAGTATAATCCGCATTTTCTTCCCAAAATTTAAAGGTCAAAATCCCTAGTGTATACTATATACGAGGTTAAAAATTAAAAAGTATTTTCTAAGCAATGTCCGAGACTCTATTTGCTGTCTGGCAATGTTTATTCAGACACATTTTAGGATATCGGGTGTGAAAATACCTTAAGCTAAGCCTGAAAGCAATAAAGTCATAAAAGAATCATCCATAACTTGCAGTAAGCAACATTTATTAAAATAAAAGTATTCAGAACACAGAATAACATGTAACAAAAACAATTTACAATCATATTTACATTCCCATATAACAGTTAAGAACATCACCATTATTGTATTACGCATGCGCAGAAATGTTTGTTCGACTAGGTGCTGCTGGCTTAATTACGCACGACTCAAGTTAGCGAAGGGGTGCGTATTAAACACAAGGTTTAGGTTTTTCAAAAGTACTGCCCCCTAAAAATCCCCTGCGCATTATACTCAGAGCGGACTATACTCGAAGATTCACGGTATATATTTATTTTTTAGAATGGTATTGTATGATATTTAGAATGATAGCGTAGATTGGATCTGGTCAGCTTGAGCATAAAACAAGTAGAATATTTGGGCCAGATATGGCCAGTTTAAATGCTAAAGGGCTAGACTCACTGTATCAGGATTTATTTAGAATTTTCTGCTCCTTTTGTTGTGGATTTAGGTGTCTTCATCTGCCCCTGCCACCTTTTTCTATTGACATCATTATGGCTTGATGCTCTTTCTATCACCAACTTCAATTTTCTGACCCTGAGTTCAAATTCTACCAAGATCAGCTTTACCTTATATCCTTCTTGGGATTGATAAAATACCAATTAAGTAACGGGGTCGATGTAATCAGCAAAATTCCACCCCTCAAAACTGTCGGCCTTGTGCCTAAATTAGAAACCATCTGTAGTAGTAGTAGTAGTAGTTTCTGATTTAGGCATAAGGCTAGTAATTTTGAGGGGATGGGGTAAGTTGATACCTCCGACCTAAGTACTAGGGTTGATGGTATCGACACCCCCACCTCCCCTCAAAATTACTAGCCTTTTGCTTAAATTGTAAACAATTATTACTATTACTGCTGCTACTCCTACTACTACTATTACTACTAATAATAATAATAATGATGCTGAAGCCTCATTTATACAACACAGGCATTTCATAATACTTTACAGACATCTTCCCTATTGCTTCCACACCTGCAGACGGGGACCACCTGGGCAATCACCAAAGGTGGCAGTAGACCGAATCTCATTCAGCAGGTGAGAGTGGAAGACTGCTGCTGCTGCTGCTAGTGGTGGTAGCGGTGTCTGTCTGTCTGTCTCTGATACTGCTATAAAATTGCTACCGCTCCCACCCACCCACCCCTGTAACTCTGCTAGTCCCTTCTTTACTGAGCTGTTCTTCCATAATCACCATCAACCATCTGGACACCAGTCATTAGTATTACCAAGCACCAGCCAAAAACTATTACATCTACCATCAACATCCCCATCACCACTGTCACACCGAACACCACTCACGCCACCACCAACATCATAATCTATCCCTCTGTGAACCAAACCAACAAGGCAATGCCCAGATTGCTAGAAATAACAGCGAAATTTTCATTTTCCTCCAAAAAAGAGGAACACATTGAATGATGTAGTCCTAAATACGCAATGCCCAAGAGGATGATGGTATGGTATGGTATGGGACGCGGTGTGATGGATGGTTATGGCTGGAATGCCTTTGATCATAAGCCTGTTTGATCAGAGCCTGACCTGGGGCTAAACCACTACTTTACATTACCACTACTACCACCATTACCACGACTACTACAATCACCACATCTGTCAATTACTACATCCACCACCGTACCTAAACTGCTCTTACTTGCACTATTGAGACCACCACCACCACCACTACTACTACATCTCTGCTACTCTGACTCTACTACTACTACTACTGCTGCTGCTGCTACTTTTACCTCCACCATTGTGTAATCTGGGATGACTTAATAACAGCACCCCCCCTCTCTTTCACTCTTTCTCCCCTTTCCTGACACTCCACCTCTTCCTCTCCTAATCACCTTTCAGCCATCCAATTACTACCACCACTATCAGCACTACTATCACCACCTCTCTCATTACTACTACCACTACCACTACTACCACTGCTGCTAAAGAATTTAAACAAAAGTAAATGGTAACTGCCATGAAACCTTAGAATTTTTTTTAAATTTGTTTTTATTGTTTTTCTTTGTTATGTTTGTTTTGTTTCTTTTTGTTTTGTTTTGTTTTGTCCCCTCCCCCCCTCCATCTTAAGATTAGGAAAATGTCTTTCTCCCTGGCGATTCTCTGAGAGTGATGTAAAGCAGTTTCGACTGGAATTGAAATAGGAAAGAAGAGGGAAGGGAC
>NC_043006.1:48629998-48664998 GCF_006345805.1 Octopus sinensis
CAAGGTCAACTTTGCCTTTCATCCTTTCGAGGGTCGATAAATTAAGTACCAGTTACGCACGGGGGTCGATGTAATCAACTTAATCCCTTTGTCTGTCCTGGTTTGTTCCCTCTATGTTTAGCCCCTTGTGGGCAATATATATATATATATATAGATTATTATTTTATTATTATTAATAATAATAATAAAATAATAATATATATATATGTGTGTTTCTCACTCCAGTTGTTGGTAATATCATGTAATATATTGAAGGTAGTGAACTGGCTGGATTACTAGAGTAACAGACAAAATAGCTTGCAATATTTAGATGCATACTTTGAAATCCTGAGTTCTAATCCTACCAAAGTCAGCTTCACTTTCATCTTTCAGGGGTTGCAATATTATAATAAGTACTAAAACTGCTGAGCTGGCAAAATCGTTAGCATTGCCGGACTAACTGCTTAACAGTATTTCATTTGTTTTTAGATTCTGAGTTTAAATTCTGCTGAGATCAGCTTTGCTTTCACTCTTTCGGGGTCAGTAAAATTGACCCCAGTTAAGTACTGTGGTTGATGTGCCAAAATTTGAAATTAATATAACAAGTTCTGGTTAAGTACTGTGGTTGTTTCAATCAACTGTATCCATCCCCAACTTTAGACACTGTGCTTATATTATATATATGCATATATATACATATATATGTATATATATAACGGCGGTGCATCAGCATAGCCGCAGCTCTGAGCTGAAACTAGAAAAAAAAAAAAAAATATATATATATATATATATATATATATATATATATTATTTTATTCTTTTCAGTCATTTGACTGTGGTCATGCTGGAGCACCGCCTTTAGTCAGACAAATTGACCCCGGACTTATTCTTTGTAAGCATAGTACTTATTGTATTGGTTAATTTTGCCGAACCGCTAAGTTATGGCGATGTAAATACACCACCATCGGTTGTCAAGCGATGATGGGGGGGGGACAAACACAGACACAAACATATGCATATATATATATGTATATATACACACACACATATTTATGACGGGCTTCTTTCAGCTTCCGTGTACCAAATCCACTCACAAGGCTATGGCCAGCCCAAGGCTATAGTTGAAGACACTTGCCCAAGGTGCCACACAGTGGGACTGAACCCGGGACCATGTGGCCGGTAAGCAAGCTACTTACCACACAGCCACTCAGAAATATTGATAGTGACTTTGAGGTTTTGGCCAGCCAACCCCTCAATCAGACTGTCTGATGATAACTTAGCTTAGCCAGTTGAAACTTCGAAGTCACTGTCAGTACTCTTCTCGTTAAACAATAATAAATTTGTACTCTACCAAATGTATTGATTAATCCTTCAGTTTAATGTAAAATTGTTTTTATTGAAACATAAACACAAACATTTATATATATATATATATATATATATATATATAACGTGAAGCTTTATGAAAATAGACAAAAGACGAAGGCAGGTGGAATACAAACAAACAATTGTATTAGTATATATATATATATATATACATATATATATATATATATATATATATATATATATATATATATATATATATATAGAGAGAGAGAGAGAAGAGAGAGAGAGAGAGAGAAGAGAGAGAGAGAGACAGGCTTCTTTCAGTTTCCCTTCTGTTAAATCCACTTGTAAATCTTTGATTTGTGCTAAGCTGTAGCAGAAGACACTATCCCAATGTATGTTACACAGTGGAAACTTGACCAAAACTGGACCACGTGGCTGGGAAGCAAATTTCTTAACAACTCAGCCAGAATGAATACAAAATAGAAAAGTTTGTGGTTATTAAACTGGTATTCAGAAACACAACTTCAAATGTTCTCACATAAAATTTTGAGAAGCTCTTCATTTAAATATGAACACTTCAAAACTTAAATGGATGAATCAGAGGTCATGGTCTCCAGTTGGTTAGTATCAAAGGGATAATCAAATAAACATTCTTCTCTGGACTGTGCTTTCTCTTCCTCTGTCCCCCCCCCCAACTATCTCACCCCTTACCTTGGCAGACAGTAGAAAGGACTATATACTTTTGAGACAGTTTTATCAATGCTGACCTTTTACATGTCAGCCTAAATCTGGCAATATTTATTACGCTGGCTCCAAAACTTGGCAGCATTTTAAAATACAATGTAGCAAAAGAAAGGAAAGATGTAAGGTAATGTCATACAAACACACACACACCTTGCATGGTTTATTGACAATGGTGCTGAAGAAAAAACGTATACAATAGGGGATTTGAGCATTCTATTAGCTAAACACACACACATGTAACTGGAGTTTCACTTATGTAATATAGCAAGTTGAGAAAGATTATCATTGCAATTAGAAAACAAAGACTCTCTCTTCTCTGGTGATGTTTATAATCTAAAAACTATAATTAAAGGTGATAAGTTTAATAATCAGCTAATTTCAATACAGGACATACTTATAGGTGCAGGTGTGGTAGTTTTGTTAAGTTTGTTTTGTAACCACATGGTTTTAGGTTCAACCTCACTGCTTGGCACCTTGGGCAAGTATCTTTTTCTATAGCCACAGGCCAACTAAATTCTTGTAAGTGTATTTGGAAGACAGAAACTGAAAGAAGCCTAGTGTGTGTGTGTGTATGTTTAGCTAATAAATGTGTGTCACCTGTCTAATACAAGAAGTGTTATTCACTTCTGATATTCTGCAAAAACATGTCTAACCATAGGGAAATATTACCTTGCTGGGAAATGGGTGAGGGTTGGCAACAGGGAAGGCATCTGATGCATGCAAGGATGGGAAAGTGGACATTAAAATTATAATAAAGATAGATAAATAGACAGAATGATACAGGTGCATGATATAGAGGCTTACATACAGGATTTCACATGTCTGTGTCAACAATATGATATCCATCGCACTTCTTCAGCTGTCTGTGGCACCATCAATTACAAGCAATATTGAACTCTACCTCTTTTGTTGTTACAGTCTGTTTGTCAACACACACACACACACATTGATTCTTTTATTTGTTTCAGTCATTTGACTGCGGCCTTGCTGGAGCACCACCTTTAGTTAAACAAATCAACCCCAAGACTTATTCTTCATAAACCTAGTACTTGTTCTATCGGTCTGTTTTGCCGAACCGCTAAGTTACAGGGACGTAAACACACCACCGTCAGTTGTCAAGCAATGGTGGGGGAGACAAACACAGACACACAAACATATGCATATATATACACATATATATGACATGCTTCATTCAGCTTCCATCTACCAAATCCACTCACAAGGCTTTGGTTAGCCCAAGGCTATGATAGAAGACACTTGCCCAAGGTGCCACACCGTGGGACTGAACCCGGAACCATGTGGTTGGTAAGCAAGCTACTTACCACATAGCCACTCTTGCACCTGTTCGTTCATTGTTTAAAGCAGTGTCCTTCGGTTTTGTGCTGCTTCAAGTTCCACAGGCCCCTTATGAGAACCTGAAGGAGTTGGGGTCCCATCAGTGGCCTGTGAAACTTGAAGTTACATGAAACTGAACCAAACTGTTTTAAACAATACATGTAACTCTTACTGAATGTGTTGAGTGCCCTTTTCTTTGTTTGTCCATTCATGTGTTTGTATGTGTGTGTGTGTTGTGTGTGTTATATCCAACCAGTCTATTGTAATTGGCAGTATTTCTTCCTCAAACACAACTTGGCCTTTATACTTTGTCAAAATATGAGATAAAAGAGTGTTTGTTGTTGTTTGGTTTATTTATGTTAAACAGCTGCTTGCTATCTTGTGTGGAAGGAAAGGCTATGGCTGCCAGCTGAACTCTAAAATCTTAGAATTTCAAATCCCTCTGGGGGTTTTTTCTTTCATCTTTCTGAAGGAAAAGGTTGGTAAAATAAATACCAGTAATGTACTGAGATTTCTTCATTAATTAAACTTAACCCCTATAAATCTATATAGCCTTGTGCAATATTGATATTGTAAGAAATTAGGTCAATGTAATTGACTGACCCCTTTCTCCCCCAAATTTCTGTGTCTTGTGTATTATCTACTCTTTTTTGTTATAAATAATGGATTTTTCATTTGTTTATCATCAAATCAAACCTGTAAAAAAATTTTAAAATCGATGAAATAACTGTCTAATGTCTATCTATACGTGCAGATCATTGACTGGAGCTTAAGCCTACTGTGTGCATTTGTGTTTTTGTGTGTACATGCATATGTATGGTATTCAATCCCGCTTTGATTGTACAGGCGTAGTACATATTCATGTGGGAAAATATACGAGGATTACATTCCTGTTTATCTAGTACATAAACACACACACACACACACATTCCATACACAGACACACAGATAGCTACACATATACGAGTCGTCTAAAAGTCCGTATGTCAGGGTGAAGATGCATTCATATATCTGTCTACAGACTGAGTATATTATCCTAAATTTACATTATTATATATCCATCACAGCTGATACATTGTATTCTTAGCGCTGAGACCGATTGCAAGATCAGCCGTGATGGGATATATAATACTGTCCATTTCAGATAATATATACTCTTCTACTCTTTTACTTGTTTCAGTCATTTTGACTGTGGCCATGCTGGAGCACCACCTTTAGTCGAGCAAATTGACTTATTCTTTGTAAGCCTAGTACCTTATCCATCAGTCTCTTTTGCCGAACTGCTAAGTTACAGGAACGTAAACACACCAGCATCAGTTGTCAAGCAATGCTGGTGGGGCGGGGGGACAAACACTGACACACAAACATATATGTATGCATATATACGATGGGCTTCTTTCAGTTTCTGTCTACCAAATACACTCACAAGGTTTTGGTCGGCCCGAGGCTGTAGTAGAAGACACTCGCCCAAGATGCCACGCAGTGTGACTGAACCCAGAACCATGTGGTTTGTAAGCAAACTACTTACCACACAGCCATTCCTACACACACACACACACACATATATATATATATATATATATATTATATATATATATATATATATATATATATAATATATATATATATATATATATATATATATATATATATATATATATATAACTTGCTATCTGTACTGATTGATATTATTCAAAGATGTATGCTAAAGATAATGCCTTCACTTTATCGCTTTTTTAAAAGAAAGAAAATAAAATCTTAGAGCACACATATACATACAAACATGTGCAGATGGATGTACCAGTGTATGAGCAAATAGATATTATATTAAGCATGTTCTAAGTATCCAGAGCATGTGGAACTTCCACTCACCCCATACAGGCAGAATGAATCTGCAATTAATTCACTTGCCGGTTTGATCTGGTAGGCTTCCTAACAAGTTTGTTTATGTGTAGGCAGGCCTTCCCTGCTCCCTCTTCACCTTACTTGCTCCTTGCAGGGCCCCTAATAAGCTGGTTTCACTCAGATCACCAGGGGCCTGAGTGGCATACTTAAGAGATTACCTTAAGATAGCTTAGGCAATAGCAGCCTTTTACCTCCCACAGTCAATCACTCAGAACACAGGAAGTTATCTCTTTATATTGAATAAACATTCCCTCTACTCCCCCACTCTCTCTCTCTCTCTTATATATATATATATATAATTTGCTTCAGTCATTGGTCTGTATCCATGCTGGAGCACAGCCTTAAAAGGCTGCATGCAGCCAATCAATCAATTTTAGTATTTACTTCTCAAGCCTGGTACTTGCTATATCAGTCTCTTTGTTGATGAATCTTTAAGCTACATGGATGTAAACAAACCAATACTGGTTGTCAAGTGGTGGGAGGACAAACGCAAAACACACACGACAGACTTCCGTGCTGTCTGTCATATTCTCTCACAAGACATAGGTCAGCCCAGAGCTACATCGGAAAATGGTTGCTTAGCCCTTTTAGCATTCAGATTTCTGTCAAATATAATGCTTACTCATTCGCATTAACATGAATTAATCATGCATTATCTTCTCATGAGTTTTGAGATTTCTCAGAGAAGTGATTGTATAATATAGGGTTGGTGTGTGAGGCCAGATTTGACTGGTTTGAACATAGGATAGATATATGAGAGTCAGATCTGGAAGGTTTGAACAGAGGATAGGTGTGCGAGACCAGATCCAGCTTGTTTGGACACAGGATAGGTATATGAGGTCAGATCTAGCTGGTTCAAACACAAAACAGAGGTAGAATATTTGGGCTGGATATAACCATTTTAAATGTTAAAGGGTTTAACCCTTTAGCATTTCAGGTTCCTCTGTCAAATGGAACACTCTTTACTCTTTTACTTATTTCAGTCATTTGACTGTTGCTATACTGGAGCACTGCCTTTAGTCAAGCAAATCGACCCCAGGACTTATTCTTTGTAAGTCTAGTACTTATTCTATCAGGCCCTTTGGCCAAACCGTTAAGTTATAGGGACGTAAACACACCAGCTTCAGTTGTCAAGCGATGTTGGGGGGACAAACACAGATACATAAACATATACACACACACACACACATATATATATATACATATATACGATGGGCTTCTTCCAGTTTCCATCTACCAAATCCACTCACAAGGCTTTGGTCGGCCCGAGGTTTTAGTAGAAGACACTTGCTCAAGGTGCCACACAATGGGACTGAACCCAGAACCATGTGGTTCGTAAGCAAGCTACTTACCACACAGCCATTCCTATGCCTTTATTTACATTGATTTGAATTAGTCATGTTTCACCTTGTATTACTTTCCAATGAAGTGATTGTTTATTTTTAGAATAATATTGCAGTGTTGGTGTGAGAGGCCAGATCTGACCAGTCTGAAGATAAAACAGCTAGATTATTTTGGCCAGAGATAGCCAGTTTAAATGCTAAAGGATTAAGGTTGTGTGAGGATTGATCCGGGAACCACAAGCTTACAACGCAAGTTCTTTAACCAATCATTGGACTACAACCATGTTTAAACACTGCTTTCACAGATTCAATCAATCCATATTGACTGTATTTATATTTCAGTCTATTATTTACCTATTTTATTAGTATCTATTTATTGAACTGCTAAGTTAGGTAACTTATTTATTTCTCAGTATTTTTGATTGTCTTTGTTTTATTTTCTATTTGAAACTTACCTCTGACGAAAAACTTGCTATACTGTAGCAGCCAAATCTCCCTCAAATCGCGCCTTGAACCTTTAGCTTTTAACTAACCGAATTTAGCTGAAATATTCTATGTTCAAGCTGGTCTCTTTTATGTTCAAACTTGACAAACCTGGCCTCTTGCACATTTCTTAAATGTCATTCTAAAAATAAACTATTATATCATCAAAATCTTGAAGTTAAAGATAATGTAGGATTAATTCAAAACAATGAAAACATTTAATACAGTTCTATATTTAAGAGTTGAGGAATTATGTACGTTATTTACATTTGACAGATCTTTGTCCTCATCTTGTTTGTTGTTAACACAAAGTTTTGGCTGATATACCCTCCTGCCTTCTTCAGGTATCTTGTGGAAATTTCGAACTTGGGTTCTCATTCCTAAGGTATTTTTCGATGTTGTTGTTATATACCCTCCAGCCTTCATTGGGCATTTGGGCATATGGCGTAGTGATTAAGGGCGCGGGCTGCTAATATTCCGAGTTCGATTCCAGGCAGTGACCTGAATAATAATAATGATAATAATAATAATAATAACAAGAACATCAAAAATACCTTAGACCCTCCTGCCTTCTTCAGGTATCTTGTGGAAATTTCGAACTTGGGTTCTCATTCCTAAGGTATTTTTCGATGTTGTTGTTATATACCCTCCAGCCTTCATTGGGCATATGGCGTAGTGATTAAGGGCACGGGCTGCTAAGATTCCGAGTTCGATTCCAGGCAGTGACCTGAATAATAATAATAATAATAATAATAATAATAATAATAATAATAATAATAATAATAACAAGAACATCAAAAATACCTTAGGGATGAGAAACCAGGTTTGAAATTTCCCCCAAGACACCTGATGAAGGCTGGAGAGTATATCAGCCGAAACGTTGTGTTAGCAACAAACAAGATGAGGACAAATATCTATCAAATGTAAATAATGTTAAGTATTGCATTTGTTGGATATTGTGCTAGTTATCTGTAAAAAGGAGTGGTGATCACAGCTGGAATGCCTTTGATCATGAATCTTTTTACTGGTTTAGCATTTATCTGAGGTTAAAACACAACCAGGAACCCTCTATGTAATTGTTTGATCTGCTAAACCTAGCAACCAAATATCTCTTCAAATCACATTCTGCCATTTTACAAAAAAAGGACACATCTCATAATGTGGTTTGGGGCTTGTTGTGTCTGAGAAAAAGACAGGATGATTTTTGAATACAAAATCTTTTCCCCAGTGTGTTCTTGGATACAAAAATCTTTGCTCCAAAATGTTCTTGGATACAAAAATTTTGCTTCAGAATGGTCTTGGATGCAAAACCTTTGTCCACAGGGTGATCTTGCATACAAAATGTTTGCCCCAGAATGGTCTGTTCCATCAGGGTTGACTTGAGGGTAAACATTAACAACACCAACTCTAACAAATGCTGCTACCATTCCACCATCATTGACATCCCTACTATTATCTCTACAACCACAAATTACTTCTATCACTACTACATCCTCAACTACCATTACCACCACCACCACTATCACTATCACTACAATGGATCCCCTGTCATTCCTCTACAACCTTTGTTATCTCAAAGTGGTTAATGCATTAAAACCCTTACCCTACCCTCTTCTGCCTTGTCTCTTCCTTGTGGGTCAAGTACATCAAGATAATAGGAAGAGGCCCTTGCTGTTCTGTAAAACATTACAGCTACTACTAACACTGCTTCTCCTCTGGAAGAATTCCCTGCCTCTTTATCTCTGTCAGATTCACTGGACTTAATTTTTTATTGGTTGTAAAACTGAGCGACCCTTTATCAAATATTAACAACAAACCACATGAGGATAATAAAAAAAATTAAGAAAAAAAGGTAATGATGGAAGCTTCTATGTGGTCAGTCAATCTCCTAGAAATAGCAGCTAAATCTACTTCAACTTAAAAGATGAATTTTATATTGTCATCCTAAAGATGAGATGGTCATGACCACCAGATCTTTGCTTATAACTGCTCAATCAAAGATGGACCAGGGTTACTCATGCATAAAAACTAATCCAGTGATTGCACCCTCTACACTTGATTTTTTTGATTTTCTAGAAATAGCAACCAAATCTCCAACACCTGATGTTCCAAAAAGGGAAGAACTCATTAAACAATATATAGCCTTAGACATACAAAATTCTTGAGATGGTCATAGCTGGTATATCTTTGATCATTGGGGTTTGTTTGGTGAGGGCTGACTAAGCAAAAACAACTACAATAGGTAAACAACTGCACCAGTGGAGGTACCCTCTACACGAATTCCCATAACCTGGTAGAAATACCAGCCAAAGCTCCCTCAAGGGAGACATTGAATAATGTTTTTGTTGAGAATATACTATTTCAGAAGAAATGATATCGGCCCTTGGGTATAGGTCTGCCCACATCTATTAAATCTAAATTGAGTCTAAACAGGTTATAAGGCAAGGCCAAACCCCAGTAACCCTTGACCTCAGACTGTTAAGGGATATAACTAGATGCTGCAAGACATTTTGAATTTTGATACAAGTACAAAACCACAAATCCAAAGCAGGGAAGGTATCTTCAATGAAATTAATCTTCAATATATAAAACCCTTTAGCGCTCAGATTACTCTGTCAAATGTAATGCTTATTTATTCACATTGTTCTAAGTTAATTCTGCATTATCTTTTAGCTTCAGTATTTCAATGATGTGAATAATTATTTTTACATGTGGTACCACAAAAAGTACTGTGAGGTGCCACATGAAACCATCCAAGCAGCATGACACAAAAGCGCTCATGCAGTGCTATGTAAAAGCACCCACCATACTCTGTAAAGTGGTTGGTGTTATGAAGGGCATCCAGCCAGAGAAACCATGCCAAGTCAAACTGGAGTCTGGTGCAGCTCCCCAGCTCTGGTCAAACCACCCCACCCATGCCAGCATCGACAATGGACATTAAATGATATTGAACGTTGATGATGATGAGAACGATGTTTCAGGGTAGGTGTGAGAGGCCAGATTTGGCTGGTTTTAAACATAAAATAGGTAGAACATTAGGGGCCAGACATGGCCAGATTAAATGCTACAGGGTTAACTGGTACATAATTTTTAACAATTCTGGAAGGTTGGAAAGCAAAGTTGTGACCTTGGTGGAATTTGAACTCATAACATAAAATAACTAAATGCTGCATAGACATCTTGTCCAATGCCATACCTGTTTCTTTTCACCATTTTCCCATGCTGGCATGGGTTGAATGAATCGTAATAGACTGCATAACTTGCACTTTCACACTTAGAACGAGAGAATATCGGTGAGTTTAGGTGCATTTCGTCATGCCACTGGCACTAGGGAAGTTGTCCCATGTGAGACAGACTGTTCCATATCAATTCTCATTGGGAGTTACTGCCCTCATTGACAGCAATAAATTCATTTAGCAATAAACTGAAGCTCACTAATTAGACCCACTTGCGATTTCCCCATGTCTTTGGGGGGAGAGAAAGCTAAAAATATGCAGAGAAGAAAACGAAACAACAACAACAAAAATCAAAACAAAAGCAATAAATAAAGAAACAATAAGAAAATAAGCATAATCACCAATAAAAGAACCTCAAAATCTAATTAATAGGTAGCCATGGAATAAAGAAATATTTCAGTTACATCTCTGAAACAAGACACGTTTCTGTTACCCTGAGGATGTTTCCACTAGATTTTTCACTCACTGTCGATCACACACACACACCCCTCTCTCTCTCTCTTTCATCTCTCCTTCTTTCATCTCTCTTTCTTGTTATAACGTGTTGTCTTTTTTTTTATTCTTCTCTCCTGACATCAATGTCTTTTGAAATACCTTTCAGTCGAGATGAATATAATAGTCATTGGAGATTTCCTTGCATTATTTTTTTTTTTTTTGTAGCTTAGTATTGCTAATTCTTATTGATGCCTTTTAATTAAATCTGCTTTTAGAACTTACGCTTATCACAAACCCAGTTACAAAACCTGTTTTTTGGTGCTTTGCCAATGTCTTCCACTCAGCATTTTTTATTTATTAATATTATTATTTATTTTTGTTGTATTTTGTTTTATTTTTCTTTAATATTTCTGTCCCAGTTTATTACTGTGTCCTCCTTAACCTGGAGGCAGCCGTTCATCTTCTCTATTAGCACCTGAGCCAATGTGGTTACTCACCCTGCTAGAAATAGCAGACAATTCTCTTTTAAATCACACCCTAGCATCTTTAGAAGAGTGTAGTTTGCATTGCACGAAATGGTCATGCCCGGAATGCTTTTGAACGCACTTATGCTCAGTCATTGGTCTGTGGTATGAACCCCAGTAATTATACAGAAATAATTTATTCTCAGACGCATGATAATGCTAATACAATAGCATGAACAAGATAAGCTATCCATATATTGCAGAAAAATTTGTCACTTGCCAGCCATGAGACTTGAACTCACATCCCTGTGATTACACGTCAAGTGCTTTACCTTTAAGCTAAACTGCCCAGTAACGAACTGTTCTGCAATTTTAGGATTTATAAATCTAGCTTTATATTATAGTAATTATATTGTTTTTATTCGGACTGCTACTTATTTTATTAATCTCTCTTTCTTGAACTGCTAAGTTGTAATGTCATAAGCAGTTGAACAGCAATTTTCAAGTAGTAGAGTGGGGAGAGGCAAACACAAAGACATTAGACATGCACTCACAAACACACATACGCACATGATGGGCTTCTACCCAGTTTCCACCTACCAAATTCAACCTGAGGTTATAGTAGATGATACTTAGCTGGGACTGAACCTGAAACCATATGACTTCAAAACTACTTTCTTAATCACGTAGCTATGCATGTGCCTTTGTACACACACACAAACACACATATTATATATGAGGTATGAAGCTTGCTTCCCAATCACACGGTACCAGGTTCAGTCCTGCTGTGTGACACTGGGCAAGTGTCTTCTACTATAGCCTTGGGCCAACCAAAGCCTTTTAAGTGGATTTGGTAGGCGCAAACTGAAAGAAGCCTATATATATATATATATGTGTGTGTGTGTCCCCACCACCACCACCACCATTGCTTGACAACCAATGTTGGTTTTTTACATCCCTGTAACTTAGTGCTTCAGCAGAAGATACTGATAGAATAAACACGAGGCTTACAAAGAATAAGTCTTAGAGTCAATTTCTTTGAATAAAAAGCGGTGCTCCAGTATGGCCACTGTGAAATGACTGAAACAAGTAAAAGAACACACATATATATAATGTCATTATGCTTGATAAATATGATAAACATCAAAGAAATATAGC
The DNA here is from genome assembly GCF_006345805.1 of Octopus sinensis. Taxonomy (NCBI): domain Eukaryota; kingdom Metazoa; phylum Mollusca; class Cephalopoda; order Octopoda; family Octopodidae; genus Octopus; species Octopus sinensis. The sequence goes on from NC_043006.1 coordinate 48,642,413, forward strand.
ACTCAATACAGTTGGTAGAGTAATGTATTCATTTGTATTCAATAAACAAAATGATTAAATGTTCCTGAGGGATTGCTGTGGGCTTTGCTGCAGTCTCACACCACCTTTCCACTGTCTCACACACGCACACACACACACCACACATATATATATATATATATATATATATATATATATATATATATATATATATATATATATATATATATATATTAAGGTATGTAGAAAAATACAACATGGACAAGAACGTATAACTCTTAGAAGACGATACAATAAGCATGGACAGGACATTCAAACCCCTCAGTCTTCAGTCAAGAACCGGATCATCGTAGTAATTTCGGCTGATATATATATATATATATATATGCTTGTATGTATGATGTTCTCATTATATATCTATCAACTTTTCTCTATAGTCTTAATATGATGCTATGCATACATATATGCTCGCAGAAACACACACACACACACCACACACACACACACACACACACACACATGCGCACACACATGCGCACACACAAACAGCTTGATAAATCTTCTTTATTTGAAATTGCTTGCTTCTTCTGTTCAGCTTTTGTTACTGTGTGACCAAACAAGACATTTATTCACATCTATTATTTATTACTTTTGGTTCTTTTTACTCTCTCACTCTCTCTCTTTTTCTGCTGTCTGAGTCACTATTGGTGGGTTTTTTTTTTAATTTTTTCTTTATATTTCTATTTACCAATATTTATTTATTGTGTGTGTGTGTGTGAGAGAGAGAGAGAGAGGGGGGAAGCAGGGAAACAAGGGGGTTTGGCAGAGATAGAAAGTGAATGAAATACCATAGCTTTCATAGCTAGAAGCACTATTGTTCATATGCTAAAACTGATATAGCTGTTGTGGCTGTTATTGTTTAGCCCTAGGCCGGTCCTGATCGAAAGGACTTATGATTAGAGATTCCAGTCCTGGCCATACCATTGTTTCAATGGTATGTTTTACTTAACGTATCCTCCTCTTTTCATTATGTACAAGACAGATAAGGTGTGAATAAAGTGAGTGAAGATTTGACTCTTTCTAGCATGTTTAGCTATCACATAGCAACTCCTTTTTTTTGTTGTTGTTGTTGTTGTTGCAGCTGCTGTATAATAACTCCAGGCCAATCCTGATCAAGAAGTCTCTATGATCAAAGGCATTTAAAAAAAATTTTTTTTTTATACAGAGTGGCTGTGTGGTAAGTGGCTTGCTTACCTACCACATGGTCCTGGGTTCAGTCCCACTGCATAGCACCTTGGGCAAGTGTCTTCTACTATAGCCTCGGGCCAGCCAAAGCATTGTGAGTGGATTTGGAAAACGGAAACTGGAAGAAGCCCATTGTATATGTGTGTATATATATATATATATGTGTGTGTGTGTGTGTGTGTGTCCGTTTGTCCCCCGCCCCACATCGCTTGGCAACCGGTGCTGGTGTGTTTACGTCCCCATAACTTAGCAGTTCGGCAAAAGAGACCGATTGAATAAGTACTAGGCTTACAAAGAATAAGCTCTAAGGTCGATTTGCTCGACTATAAAGCCGGTGCTCCAGCATGGCTGCAGTCAAATGACTGAAACAAGTAAAAGAGTAAAAAAGAGAGAATATGGTGTTGTGGGTAAGAAGTCTGCTTTACAACCACATTTTCTCTGGTTCAGTCCCACTGCATGCTCTCTTGAGAAAGTGTCTTCTTGTAGAAAACTGTGTGGAAACCTGATGTGTGTGTGTGTGTCTTTTACTTGTGTCAGTCATTAGACTGCAGTCATGCTGGAGCACCACCTTGACTTCTTATTTTTTTAGTTGAATGAAACAATCACTCGTTCTATTGGTCTCTTTTGCTGAACTGGTAAGCTATCGGGGGCATAAACATACCAGCATCAGTTATCAAGCAGTGGTAAGTGATAAAGACACACACACCTAAATATATATTTGGTGGGCTTCTTTCAGTTTCTGTCTATCAAATCCACTTACGAGGCTTTGGCTGACCCGAGGCTGTAGTAGAAAACACTTGCCCATGGTGCCATGCAGTGGGACTGAACCCGGAACCATGTGACTGGGAAACAAGCTTCTTACCACACATCCAGGACATGATTTGAAGACAAGACAGTGTGATTTGCGGGAGATTTAGGTGCTATTTCATGCAGCTGAAGCAACCGTATAGAGGCTCTCACATTGTCTCATTAAAATGTGTGTTATACAGGAGGTGGGTAAAATTACACTGATGAAATTATTCACTGGGGCTTAAAGATTTCACCCTATATTTTCTTATTTTTATAACCCCTTGTCTTTATTTTCACATCTCCCTCTCTTTCCATCAGTTCTTTTCGCAGTTATCTTTCCTTTACTTTCTCCCCTCCTTCATTCCACCCACCCTCTCTCTCTTTTCTCCTCTCTCTCTTTCTCTTCCATATTCACTCATGCAGTGATCTTTCTTCTGCCTTAACAGTTCTCCTCATCCACTGCCCTCTCACTCCCTCATTCCTTCCTTTCTTATCTATACGGCTTTCTCTCACTCCAATTCCATAGTAACATGCTGTATCTCCACACAAAGATGAAAGTAGAACCATTGTACATGTCAGCATATATTCTGCTTGCCATTATTTCGCTGCCACTATTATCACAACCACTCTACCACTACACCATCACCACACACTTTTACCATTTCCTAATGTCACCAATGGAATTGCTTCAACCATCATTAGTGATTCCATCACCACCCCTCTACCACCTAGATTACAATTTTTAATTAAAATTTTTAGCTAATTTAATCCAATGTTACAAGAATATTATGTCATGATAGCTTGCCTCAGCTATCTCACTCTTTCTCTCTCTCTCTCTCTCTCTCTCTCTATATATATATATATATATATATATATATATATATAATGATGGGGCAATTCCAATGCAGCTTTCAACCAGTGCTTGAGGCTATTTGCACTCTTGAAATGTGTTCTTAAATAAAATCGAAATTCTTCTAGTCTTGAAATTCAGGTGTAGCATTGGTAAAGATAATGTGTGGGTTTAACAGAAAGTAAACTTTAATCCAAATAAGATTTAATCCAAAATGGATTAAGTAAACTTTAATCCAAAAGAGATTTTAGCACATCTTCAGTGACCCATTACAGTTGTTTCTGTACCACACTGTTTTAATGTTATTGCATATAAAAGTTCAGTGTGAAATATAATCACTCCGTCAACCAGACTTTCAGATGTTCTTATATATTTCTGATTACAATGTGCTTCCATTCTTCTGTTGCACCCTTCTCTTGCATTTTGGCCCAAATTTTTGACTTGTGTCATCTTATCTCAGAGGCTTTCAGAGTAGCTTCTTCTAAACTTTTGGTAACTGCTCTGATTCACTAATCCAGAAAATGAAAGGCTGCATTTGGAAAGAAAGGCCTGTGGATTCTCAAGAAGCCTAACAGAAAGATCTAGTTGAGAAGGGTGTCAAACAAGGAGGTAGCATCTCTCCAATGCTTTTCACTGCTTATCTTGGAATAGTCGTCAGAGACAATAACTGGAAAGGGGCATTAACACCAACAGTAAGCTACCTACTAACATACATCCCTACCATTCACAGACTACTCAGTAAAATAGGTGTATGCATGTGTATATATGTATGTATTTGTATATTTATTATATAAAATCCTTCTGTCTGTGTGTGTGTCTTCTAGGGTCTCGGGCATCCTCCATCCGATTGCGCTCAAATTTGATATGTAGATACCGACGGTGTCAGGGCATGTATAAATCTTGGAAAAATTACAAAATTTGATTCCAGGTGAGAATGCAATCGATAAAGCCATGGGAATGTGCATTTGTACGTGCAAGTACATCAGTCGAAATCTGTCTTTTGCTGGTGTCTCAAATTTAGGTTAAATCAGTGTTTCTCAAAGGGGAGGCCTATGGGACGGTCGGACAAGTTGTTTTGAGAAAATTTGGTTTAAATGTTTGACAACTCAGCACCGTCCATTGGAAGGGGGCGTTTTGCTCGTATGTAATATATGTGTATATGTAATGTATATGTATGTACATCATCATTTAACATCCACCTTCCATGCTGGGACAGTACATCTGTCTGTATATATAATATATATGTATATATATATAATTACACGTATATATATATATGCATATATATATATATATATATATGTATATATATATATATGGATGTATGTATGCATGAAAAATATACATGCACACTCATGAATGTGCGTACACAGGCATAATTTATTTTTAACCACCCCCATCATCATCATCATCATCAACATTGTTTAACATATGCTTTTCATACTGTCATGGATGGGCAGACATAAGACTCTGGAAAGATGCATCCATATCTGTGTGTGTGTGTGTATGCATGTGTTATTACACACATTCCTGTATATAAATATATACATTTGTATGCAACTGTGCACAGGTGTATGTAAGCTAATAATCACAAGTATTAATAAGCTTTATCTTTGTGGCATGTGCTTGAACACACACACACACATACACACACACAACTATAACAATAGACAGCTGAAAGCTATCATTCACTGCTACTGCAATAAGATGCAGCTAGCCACTTCTTCTTCATCTGTCTTGGTTCTCCATTATGTCATCAATCATCATGCGGTCTTAACCATGTGATTATTACGTGTTCATCGGCAGAATCGGTAGAGCTGTCGTCAAAAATGGCATGATGTAGCTAGTTACCTCACCATGTGTGCTCTGAGTTCAAATCACACCTGTGTCATCTTTTATTTCTTTACTGTCCACAAGGGGTTACACACAGAGGGGACAAACAATGACAGACAAACGAATTAAGTCGATTATATCGACCCCAGTGCGTAACTGGTACTTATTTAATCGACCCCAAAAGGATGAAAGGCAAAGTCGACCTTGGCGGAATTTGAACTCAGAACGTAGCGGCAGACAAAATACCTATTTCTTTACTATCCACAAGGGGCTAAACACTAAGAGGGATTATATCGACCCTAGTGCATAACTGGTACTTATTTAATCGACCCCGAAAAGATGAAAGGCAAAGTCGACCTCAGTGGAATTTGAACTCAGAACATAGCGGCAGACAAAATACTGCTAAGCATTTCACCCTGTGTGCTAACAATTCTGCCATCTTTCTGCTAACATTTCTGTGTCATCTTCGTCTTTCTCTAACTTCTAGGGACAATAAAATAAAGTATTGCTCATGAATTGGAGGTAGATTGTTTAAACAATCTACCCCATCTCCCCACCCAGTAAATATATGTCCCGTGTACCTGTATCAGAAATGGATATTATATGTGTCACATGAACACTTAGCTATTTCTTTTACTTCCTTTACATATCTGTGTCTTGGCTTAAAAAGGAGTTTAACCCCCAAATCTGTAGGGTGTTTGGAGATGTGATGAAGTTAAAGGTGTTTAGTCCTTATAATGGGGTTTGAAGTGATTGGAGTTTGTTCTGAAAAAACAAAAGAATGTTCAGTTTTGCTTGTTAATATGGCTTTGCACTGTGTTCTTGGTATGAGGCTGATACTGCCATTTTGGTGTTGTCCGTGTTTTTACACTGACTTATTAATTAGACATCAGACATTTTAAAGGTTCTCTCAATATCTCCCTTTCTCTCCCTCTATCTCATACCCCCTCTCTCTCATGTCCTCTTCTCTCTCATGTCCACTTCTCTCTCATGTCCACTTCTCTCTCATGTCCACTTCTCTCTCATGTCCACTTCTCTCTCATGTCCACTTCTCTATCATGTCCACTTCTCTCTCATGTCCACTTCTCTCTCATGTCCACTTCTCTATCATGTCCACTTCTCTCTCATGTCCACTTCTCTATCATGTCCACTTCTCTCTCATGTCCACTTCTCTCTCATGTCCACTACTCTCTCATGTCCACTTCTCTCTCATGTCCACTTCTCTCTCATGTCCACTTCTCTCTCATGTCCACTTCTCTCTCATGTCCACTACTCTCTCATGTCCACTTCTCTCTCATGTCCACTTCTCTCTTATGTCCACTTCTCTCTCATGTCCACTTCTCTCTCATGTCCACTTCTCTCTCATGTCCACTTCTCTCTTATGTCCACTTCTCTCTCATGTCCACTTCTCTCTCATGTCCACTTCTCTCTTATGTCCACTTCTCTCTCATGTCCACTTCTCTCTCATGTCCACTACTCTCTTATGTTCACTTCTCTCTCATGTCCACTTCTCTCTCATGTCCTCTTCTCTCTCATGTCCACTTCTCTCTCATGTCCACTTCTCTCTCATGTCCACTTCTCTCTCATGTCCACTTCTCTCTCATGTCCACTACTCTCTTATGTTCACTTCTCTCTCATGTCCACTTCTCTCTCATGTCCTCTTCTCTCTCATGTCCACTTCTCTCTCATGTCCACTTCTCTCTCATGTCCACTACTCTCTCATGTCCACTTCTCTCTCATGTCCACTTCTCTCTTATGTCCACTTCTCTCTCATGTCCACTTCTCTCTCATGTCCACTTCTCTCTCATGCCCACTTCTCTCTCATGTCCTCTTCTCTCTCATGTCCACTTCTCTCTCATGTCCACTTCTCTCTCGTGTCCACTTCTCTCTCGTGTCCTCTTCTCTCTCATGTCCACTTCTCTCTCTCATGTCCTCTCTCTCTCTCTCTCTCTCTCTCTGTCTCATGTCCTTCCTTTCATGCTTTCTCTCGCTCTCCCCCCCCTCTCTCTCTCTGACCATTGACTGTTATTTGGTCACATTCATTCACTCAGCCACTCTTTCCCCCTCCCTGCCTCACTCTATTCCTCTGATTCCTCCCATACACACACACAACTCACCATCAGTATCTCACCCACCTCCACTCACTCTATCCCTCACTCTCACTCATAATTAATTTAATCCAGCAGCTTTTTAACAAATTCATCTGAACCAACTCCTTATTCCACAAACACACCAACACGAAAATGGTGCCAATACCACTGCCCTAAATAAATTAATTTAGTCCAGCCTCTCTATTATCTGTGTCAACATCACTAAACCTAAAGAATTAAAAACTCTGCTTCTGAAAAGATCTGCTTACCCCTACTGACCCTGATCCTCACTAGGGTTGGGGTGGGTCTATTTTTCTAGATTTTTTTATATTTTGACTTCACCATTTTTACAATCCTTCTGTTAATTCAGAGAATTCTATGAAAACAACAATAGCGATGGTGCTGGTGGTGCTTATATCCAGGTCAACCCCCATTAAGCAAACCCTGTGATCCTGAAGACATTCCAGTTGTGATCACCCCCCTCTCTATTTCAGACATGGTGCATTTAGGACTATGTTATCCAGTATATTACTCTTTACTCTTTTACTCGTTTCAGTCATTTGACTGTGGCCATGCTGGAGCACCACCTTTAGTCGAGTAAATCGCCCCCCCCAACTTATTCTTTGTAAGCCTAGTACTTATTCTATCAGTTTTTTTGCCGAACCGCTAAGTTATGGGGGACGTAAACACACCACCATCGGTTGTCAAGCGATGTTGTGAGGACAAACACAGATACACAAACATATACACACATACATACATACATACATATATATATATATATATATATATATATATATATATATATATACACATACATATATACGACGGGCTGTTTTCAGTTTTCGTCTACCAAATCCACTCACAAGGCTTTGGTCGGCCTGATGCTATAGTAGAAGACACTTCCCCAAAGTGTCGCGCAGTGGGGCTGAACCCGGGACCATGTGGTTCGTAAGCAAGCTACTTGTCATTGTTGTTGCTGTCAATTGTTGTTGTTTAGCCCTAGATCATCTGTGATCATCCCATTTTATTTTCAGACAATGTATCAAGGTATACATTATCCCCCCCCCCTATTTTTAGATGATAAGGTGCAGTTTGCAGAGAATTTCATTGCTATTTCTAGCAGATCAAATGATCACAATAGGTGGTCATCTTTATAAGCAAAGAGATTATTTTTAAAGATGATAGGGTGCACTTTGTAAAGAGTTTGATTGCTATTTCTAGCAACTCAAATGGTCACAACAGGTAACCTTCTTCATTAACAAAGAGACCTTTTTTTTTGACATGTTCAGGTGCAATTTGTAAGAAATTTGATTGCTATTTCTAAGCAGATCAAATGACCACAATAGGTGGCCTTCTTCATTGACAAAGAGAACCTTTTGATTTTTTTAACATGTTCAGGTGCAATTTGTAAGGAATTTGATTGCTATTTCTTGCAAGTCAAGTGACCACATAGAGGGAGCTTTCTTCCTGGGCAAAGAGAGACCCAAGTCTTTGTCCTATATTCATCCAGCTCCTGTATATTTCACTCTCTTGTACACTTTATCTTTGCATGCTTCTATTATAGTGGTTAATACTACCTTCTACCACTGCCATACCACTGCAGTACCACTGCAGCAGGTATGTTAGACTCTGCACCCACCACCCTACAAGATATTCTTCTCGTTATCAAACACACACACAAATGCACTAAACTCTGCTTACATCATTTCTCTCATCCACACTCCCTCATCTCATTTCTCATCTTGTATTCCATTTAATTAACTTTTATTAGTTTTTACACAATGATAACTAATTTCACCTCGGGGCGAACCTGCTTGCTACTTTTAAGAATACAACCATCAGTATTACATTTTGTAGTAATTACTGTTATTGGTTCTTTTGTTGTTGTTGTTGTTGTTGTTGTTGCTGCTGTTGTCTTTGTTGTTGTTAACCGCCTCCACCTCCCAGGCCTTCTCCCTCTTTCATCAGTAGTTGTAAAGATATGTTCTGATACACGTAATCAATGATGCCACACTTCTTCACAAGAGTCTATCTAGTTCTTCATTATCGTTATCGTCATGTGATTCCTAATGAGTTGCAGGGGTTGAGTCGGAATGATGTAGAACACAAGAACAATTCTCGTTGCAACAACGATACCATTGTTACAAAGACCAATAGATCCTTAAATTTCTGCTGTTGTACATTTTCTTTCATCTTCTCTTTACTCTCTCTCTCTCTCTCTCTTGCTCTCATTTCTTTCATCTGTCTTAACATATTAAACATGAGTTCAATATATCACCACCATCATCAACATCATCACCATCATCAACATCATCATCAACATCATCATCATCACCATCATCACATCATCACCATCATCAACATCATCACCATCATCAACATCATCACCATCATCAACATCAATATCATCATCATCATTATCATTGCCATCACCATTGTTTTAATGTCCACTTGCCCATGCTTGCCTGGATCAGTCGAAATTTTGTTGAGGCAGATTTTCTGTGGCGAGATGGCCCTTTCCGCTGCCAACTCTCACCTGTTTCCAATTATGATAATATTTCCCCCATGGTCTGACATGCTTTGCATGAAAAACTGGAAACAAACAACCTTGCATGTATGAGGGTGATGCTCATTTACAGCCTTCACATAATATCAAGACAAGTATACACTCACAAACACACTCTCACACAATGGGTTTTTCAGTTTCCATCTACCAAATCCATTTTCAAGTCTTTGGGCCGCTCAGAGATGCACCCAATAGTAAAACTGGGCTGTGTATTGTGTTCTTGAGCAAGGCACTTTATTTCATGTTGCACCAGTAGAAATGAAGAATTCTAGTGGTTGATGTGGATTATCTTTTACATTTTACTTGTTTCTGTCATTGCACTGCGGCCATGCAGAGTTTTAGTCAAACAAATCAACATTAATATTTATACTTTTATTTTTTATTTGATATTTATTCTATTGTTCTCTTTTGTTGAATTGCTAAGTTACAGGGATGTAAACAAATCAGCGCCAGCTATCAAGTAGTGATGTAATTGAGATCAGAGACACAGACACATAGACATGCACACAGATGTGTGTGTATATATATATATATATATATATATATATAATACATACATACATATTTATATATATATATAAATTCTATAATTATAAGCGTGTCCAGTGTCCACCACTCCCCTTTTCCCCTCTATTTTTGTTTCTAGTATGCACACTCATGCACATGTACATCCATGTTCCCTTGCTACATTAATTTTTTTTTCTTTTTAAATATATTAAATTAAAAATTAGTGAAATCAAATTCATTACAGAAACAAATTACTCCGCAATTTTATTCATTCAGTGTTTTTGAAAAATCTGTTTGATTTTCATGGATGAAAGAATGAGAGAGGGTGATGCAGAGTGCATGTATGTGTAAGAGAGAGCTACACAGTGGTGTGTGTGTGTGTGTGAAAGAGAGAGGAAGGAGGTATTTTTATGAAAGAATTTGTCTTTGGAAGTGTTTTTGTGTGTAGGGGTTGATTTTTTTTTTTTTTTTTTTGAGAAAAATGTTGAAATATTAAGTCTTCTCTCTCTAATGAAATTCCAATCTGTCCAATTCTTGCTGCCTGATCTGTCTGTTGAAAAGGATTATTTTCCTGTCTGCTTTCTTCTTATCAGTCAGTAAATGACATCTCACTGTCAAAGATATCTTTGGTCATTTTATCATGGTTCCTAAAGGAATTCTTTCTTCCTACATTACTTTTCTCTTTCTCCATCCTCATCTTTCTTTGTCCATACTCCTTCTCTCTTTCTTCTTCCTCCTCATCTTTCTTTGTCCACACTCCTTCTCTCTTTCTCCCTCTCTCAATGTGATAATCTTCACAAAGTTTTCCAATCCCTTTTTACAGTTGTTTGTCTGACAAATGTTGTTCACCCCCCCACCACCTTACCATCATCCTCCACCACCATCAACACACAAGTGAGGATGCCATCATCACTGTCATCATCATATCATCATCATCATCATCATCGTTGTCACCATCTATTTGCCAATGTTATTGTTGGGCTTCATGCCTAATTAAGAAAATTATTTATTCCCAATGCAGATTTATTTTCCTGCTTTACCCTGCTAATCCTTCTGGGTCTCCAGCACATATACACATGTATGTATGCGCAGCTGCTTCATGGATATATTTGTATTTTTGTGGTGTAGTATGTGTGTGTGTGTGTGTGTGTGTATATATATATATATATATATATATATATATATATATACATATATATATATAATATATAAATACATACATATCATCATCATCATCATCATCACGTTTAGCGTCCGTTTTCATGCTAGCATGGTTGGACGGTTTTCTACTGGGGTCTGTGAAGCCAGAAGGCTTCATCAGGTCCAGTCAAATCTGGCAGTGTTTCTACGGCTGGATGCCCTTCTAACGCCAACCACTCCGTGAGTGTAGTGGGTGCTTTTTACGTACATACATATATATATATATATATAATATATAAATACATACAATATATTATATATATATATATATATATATATATATATATATATATATATAATATATAAATACATACATACATATATATATATATGCAAATACATACATGCATATATATATTATATATATATATAATATATATATATATAAATACATACATAATATATATATATATGCAAATACATACATGCATATATATATATATTATATATATATATATATATATATATGCACACACACATAATCAATTGCATATACAGAAGTGTTTTGTGTATGTATGTCATCATCATCATCATCATCATGTAACATGCGTTTACCATCCTTGTATAGATAGGATGATTCGGCAGGAGCTGGCAAATGAGAGAACTGCACCAAACGCCATTTGTCTGTTCTGGCATGGTTTCTACAGCCAGTTGCCCTTCTTAACGCCACCCACTTTACAGTGTGTTCTGGGTGCTTTTTACATGGCACCATCATTGTTTTCTATTTACTTTCTGTGTTGGCATGGGTTGGACAGGTTGTCTTAGTCAGAGTCAATATTTGGAAGTCCTGCTTATCCAGACAAGCTGGAGCACTGCATTTTACTCATGCTGGAGCACCGCCTTTAGTCGAGCAAATCGACCCCGGGACTTATTCTTTGTAAGCCCAGTACTTATTGTATCGGTCTCTTTTGCCGAACCGCTAAATGACAGGGACGTAAACACACCAGCATCGGTTGTCAAGCAATGCTAGGGGTACAAACACACACACGTACATATATATATATACATATATATACATATATACGACAGGCTTCTTTCAGTTTCCGTCTACCAAATCCACTCACAAGGCATTGGTCGGCCCGGGGCTATAGCAGAAGACACTTGCCCAAGGTGCCAAGCAGTGGGACTGAACCCGGAACCATGTGGTTGGTTAGCAAGCTACTTACCACACAGCCACTTCTGCGCCTGATGTAGTTCTTTTATGCACCATGCCTGAAAATAAGAGGAGATGCTCGCAGCAGAAACGCCTTTGATTATTATGTAGCTCTGCTTGATCAGGACTGACCTAGGGTTAAACAACACAACAGAAATGAAGACACAGACATCACACATGTACACAGCCTTCAGCACAAATTCCTTTGCTATAGAAATGAAAACCATAGAAATAAAAAGGTGGTCAGCTTTCTTTCCTTTCTCCCTCCACCAAGGCTGGAAGAAGTGAAAGAGACAGCAGAGGGAGGGAGGGAGGTAGGAAGAAGGGGTTTAAAAAAAAAATTTAGAAAAGCAAAGATAGGAAGAAAGGGCTGCTAGCAGTGAAATAAGATGTTGGAGGAAGATATTGTGTTGTACAGGAAGGAGTTTGCAGATGTCTGAGTCTAGAAAGGTAACAAATGCTACTAACTGAGGAAAGTTCAAGGGTTCAGATCCCATGACACACTTAGTAGTAGTAGTAGTAGTAGTAGTAGTAGTAGTGATAGCAGTGGTGGTGGTGGTAGTAGTAGTAGGAGTTGTGGTGGTGATAGTAGTAGTAGTATTGCAGCAGCAGTAGTGGTAGTAGTAGTGGTAATAGTAGTAGTAGTATCTATTACTTCCTACTTGTACTTCCAGTACTGCTGTCACACATACTGTCACCATCGCCCACCATACACAGTTTCCAGGGCCATACTGGGGCACTTGTCTTAAAGGCTTATAGTCAGACAAATCTGATATTGTCAGTTAAAATGTGCAGTCATGCACAAAATGACATCTTTCAAATCCTGTTTCCTGATTGGGTGAAAACGATCAAGCTTTGAAGTTCTATAACTCTTTAAAAATATTTTTCTAGTAAAAATGAAATAATTCCAGCAATTCAGTTTGGGCAAGTGTATTTATTGTGCCAAATTTTAAAACAGGAGTGGCTGTTTGGTAAGTAGCTTGCTTACCAACCACATGGTTACCGGGTTAATTCCCACTGTGCAGCACCTTGTCTTCTACTATAGCCTCAGGCCGACCAAAGCCTTGTGAGTGGATTTGGTAGACGGAAACTGAAAGAAACTTGTTGTATATATATATATGTGTGTGTGTGTGTGTGTATATACATAATAAATATATATATATACAATATATATACATACATATATATATATATATATATATACATACATATATATATATATATATATATATATATATATATATACATTATATAAAAGGGCTTAGTAAAATAAATTACTTGCCGCATACTGAACTCATTAGAAATAGCAGCCAAAAAAAACTTTTTTAAAAAACTATTTCTAATACTTAAAGAAAACCTCTCTCATTAGTGTTTGCTCAATTCAACTCACGCAAATATGGGGGTAGAGACATTAAAAAATCAAGTGCAAAGGTTATTTGAGAACGTACGTTTCAAGATTAGTCAACACGACATTTCTATCATCAGCTCAGAACTCCCTGGTTTGGATTTGAAAAACACTGGAAGTGGGAGCATACCCTTTCGGCTTCCTCTTGCTTCTGAAGATCTGCTCGTACGAGCAGATCTTCAGAAGCGAGAGGAAGCAACTCAGACTTACTCCCCGGCAATCGACCGGCGCATAACTCTTTCGACTCGTGCACTCGACCGAGAACTCTCTCAAGAAAGGGTATGCTCCCACTTTCAGTGTTTTCAAATCAAAACCAGGGAGTTCTGAGCTGATGATAGAAAGTCGTGTTGACTAATCTTGAAACGTACGTTCTCAAATAACCTTTGCACTTGATTTTTTAATGTCTCTACCCCCATATTTGCGTGAGTTGAATGAGCAAACACTATATGAGAGAGGTTTTCTTTAAGTATTAGAAATAGTTTTTAAAAAAGTTTTTTTGGGCTGCTATTTCTAATGAGTTCAGTATGCGGCAAAGTAATTATTTACTAAGCCCTTTTATATAATGAATAATTTGAATTCGCCTTAAATGGTCCCTTTTGCATACTGAATACTTGGTGAAATTGATTAATAATTAATTTTACCCTCAATTGTTGAAATTATATATATATACATATATATATTGTTGGCATCCTTTTTGTCTCAGGAGACAATGGAGTTGCGCATAAATTAGTCTAGTCCGGCTTTTACATTTCATGTCCTGATACATTTCCTGCTGTGGCTGTGTAGACCTATCCTGGACAAACACTCCCTCTGGCAGGTACCGCAAATGTAGCGAAGACTGTTCCTGGCTGGTTGTAATGCCATAGTTTCTTGTTGATGTCTTTTCTTGTCTTTCCATTTCTCCTCTCTCTCTCTGTCACTCCTTTGTATTCCCTCTTTTACGGTACGTCGCCAGTCTCCACGGTTGCCGGCAACTGCCTCCCAACCACTAATATTGATGTTGCAGGCCTTCATGTCCCTTTTGCAAACATCCTTGTAACGTAAGATGGTCTACCCACAGACCTAGTACCCCTGGCAAGCTCTCCGTAGAGTATGTCCTTGGGGATTCTGCCATCTTTCATACAGCTAACATGCCCAAGCCATCTCATATGTCTTTGTGTGAGGAGTGCAAACATGCTTGGTATTCCTGCTTGCTTGAGGATATCTTTGTTGGGGATATGATTCTGCCATTTGATGCGGAGGATTTTCCGGAGGCAGCGCAGGTGAAAGATGTTTAGTCGACGCTCTTGGTGTGTGTATAGCGTCCAAGTCGCACTTCCATACAGTAGAGTGCTAAGTACACATACCTGGTAGATCTTCATTTTCGTGGTCTTGGTCAGCTTATTGTTGTCCTAAGCCCGTTTGGAGAGTTGGGCCATCGCAGCAGCTGCCTTGCCAATGTGTATATTGAGCTCAGCATCAAGGGATAGGTTGTAGGTGACGGTAGAGCCAAGATAGGTAAACTTCTCCACCTCTTGTAATCTGTGGTCTCCAATATGTATGTTTGGGATGTTCGATGTAGCCTGACCCATGATGTTGGTCTTCTTAAGGCTGATAGCTAAGCCAAAGTCATTACATGCTTGCTCAAAACAGTTAATGGAGGGCTTCTTCTGTGTGTGATACCAGAGCGGCATCATCAGCAAATAGCATCTCCTTGATCAGGACGTTTCTGATTTTGGTCTTGGCATGCAGGCGCGAGAGATCGAACAGTTTCCCGTCACTTCTACTGTGCAGAAACACTCCATCATCTGTTGTCTGAAAGGCATGTGAGAGTAAGAGCGAGAAGAAGATGCCAAACAATGTAGGAGCGAGGACACAACCTTGCTTTACCCCGTTTTTTATTTGGAAGGCGGCTGATGTTGAACCGTTGTGCTGTATGGTGCCTTGCATGTCATCATGGAAAGACTTGATGATCCTCAGCAGCTTTGGTGGACATTCGATTTTTTGGAGCAGGATGAAGAGGCCTGTTCTGCTTACCGAGTCAAAGGCCTTTGTTAGATCAATGAAGGCCATATATAATGGCATTTTCTGCTCTCTGGACTTCTCCTGAAGTTGGCGTATGGAGAATATCATATCGATAGTTGATCTGCTTCTTCTAAAGCCACACTGCGATTCCGGATAGATTCAAGAAACAAGTAGTTGTAGCCTGGCCAGGATAACGTGGGCAAAGGTCTTTCCAACAGTGCTTAGAAGAGATATTCCATGGTAATTGTTACAATCACCACGGTCACCTTTGTTTTTGTAAAGCGTAATGATGTTAACATCCCGCATATCCTGAGGGACTGTACCCTCTTCCCAGCACTGACACAGAAGCTCATGAAGGTGCCGAAGCAGGATGGTGTTTTTGCCGGCTTTCATGATCTCTGAGGGGATGCCGTCTTTTCCCGGAGCCTTGTTTCTGTCTAGGGAGTCAACAGCCTTGGTGAGCTCTGCTATAGATGGCGGACTGCCAAGTTCGCACATGACCGGCTAGATCTTGACACTCTCGACTGCAGCCTCAGCCACTGTAGTCTCCCGTGAGTAGAGATCCTGGTAGTGCTCCACCCATCTATCCATTTGCTTGCTTTGATCCCTGATGAGATCTCCATTAGTTGATTTCAGAGGGGCTGACTTGGTTGCGGATGGACCGAGGGCCTTCTTCAAACCGGCATACATCCCACGGGTGTCGCCCCCGTCAGCAGCTGACTGGATACTCTGACAGATTTCCTGCCAATACCTATTTGCACAGCGTCTGGCTGTCAGTTAGGTTTTATTT
The DNA here is from genome assembly GCF_006345805.1 of Octopus sinensis. Classification (NCBI taxonomy): domain Eukaryota; kingdom Metazoa; phylum Mollusca; class Cephalopoda; order Octopoda; family Octopodidae; genus Octopus; species Octopus sinensis. Next base: position 48,658,827 of record NC_043006.1, read on the forward strand.
CGTGCCTTTCTGAGTTCTAGTGACTTCATAGAAGAGTCACTCTTGTATTGCATCAGAGCTGCACGCTTTGCTTCAATAACTGGCTCCAGCTCTGAGAGCCCAGCATTGAACCAATCTGGGTTTTGCCTTTCTCTCATGCCGAAAGTATCTATTGATGTCGTATACAAAGCTTCCCTGATATAGTTCCACCTACTTTCAGCAGAGGAGGTTGGGCAGCTACTGAGGGCAACCTTGATAGAAGCAGCAAAACATTTTCGCTGTGTAGGGTCCGAGGTTCTGGCAGTGTTAATGCCTGGTCGGCCCACTTTCTTGGAGCGATGGACTTTTTTAGGCAGAATCCTCACCCTACTTCTAATTAGTGAGTGGTCTGTGTCACAATGCGCGCTGTGGTAACTGCGGGTCAATAGAATAGAATTCAGAAAGAATCTCCGTGTAATGATGAGATCCAGCTGATGCCAGTGGTGAGATCTTGGATGTCTCCAAGATGCCTTGTGGGATGGCTTGTTGGTAAAGAATGTGTTTGTGATGCACAGGTTATGGTATGTGCAGAATTCAAGTAGTCTCTGACCATTGTCATTCATGTTGCCAATACCAAAGTGTCCAACACAAATGGGCCACAAATCATGGTCAGATTCCACGCGAGCGTTAAAATCCCCTAGAAGGTAGATATTTTCAGTCGTTGGTATATTTTCTATGACACAGTTGAGATCTTTGTAGAACTGGTTCTTGGTCTCCTCTGAGCTGTAGAGAGTGGGAGCATAGATGCTGAGTAGATGTACTGAGCCAGAAGAAGTCGAGAGGCGCAATGAGAGGATACGCTCAGTGCCTCCTGATGGTGGTTCTATTGAGGAGAGTAATGAGTTTCTCACTGCAAAGCCAACGCCATGTTGACGAGGTTCTTCTGGATCGCTTCCCTGCCAAAAGAAGGTGAAATCCTGCTCTTTGAGTTTGCCGTTTGAGGGAAGTCTTGTCTCCTGTAGCCCAGCAATGTCTATGTTGAGCCTCTTTAGTTCATGGTCAATGATGGCCGTTTTTCTTGTGTCTTCAACCCTGAGTAGATCATCAGATATTCCAGGGCACATGGTCCTGACATTCCAGCTTGCCAACTGCAGGACTAGTGGTTTCTTGATTTTTAGTTGTTTGCCTGGTGCAGAGGTTGCAGGCCGCTTTTCAAGTCATACTCTTAGCTCCAAGCACCGTATTAACTGGGGGCTGCCCAGCTTGAGGTGGGCAGTAGCTAACCAATAGGACACGGAGGTCCCTCCCACCATCAGAGGTAACCTGTAGCGCCCATATTTTATGCCAATCTGAATGGACTTATCACTCGTGACTGTTACCTCCCGTGATGTTTCTGCAGCTTTTTACAGCAGCACTGACGTGTCCTCTCCAGTTTTGCGCAGGCCTGGGCTAGAGATAAGAAGTCCTGGGTAGCCCAATCGTCAGGTTTCCTCTCTCGACCTTGCTGATGTAGTCCAAAGGAGTGCAGAGCATTACGTTTGGCACCAGCTTGGTTGCAGGAGCTGCCGGAAGAGTGTCGAGTCGAACACTAAACCGCCTTCGGGGCTCCACTCCGGATTTCTTTGAAATATATATATATATATCACGTGATCACGTGACTGACCAGGCTATCAGATGTTGCTACACATCGCTGGTCACAATGCGCTTCGCATTGTTTTAGCCTTCAAATGACGCCACCCCGCTGGCTAAGCGAGCAGGCCAATATATATATATATATATATATATATATATATATGTATGTGTGTATGTATATGTTTGTGTTTGTTTGTCCTCCGTAACTTAGTGGTTCGGCAAAAGAGGCCAATACAATAATTATTAGGCTTACGTAGAGTAAAGTCCTGGGGTCGATTTGCTCGACTAAAGTCAGTGCTCCAGCATCACCGCAGTCAGATGACTGAAACAAGTAAAAGAGTAAACTTGAATTTTTGAAATGCTAGCAGCCAAACCGAAAAGACCCAACAAATCAACCTTTGTCTGGACTATTTTAGAGATTGGTATTCATTCTTATAAACTTTTTTTTTTTTTACCAAACTACCAAATTACAAAGAATGTAATCAAACCCAACACTGGTGAAAGTAATCAAGTAGTGATGGGGGACAAAAACAAACATACACACATACACATCGTGTACACCACACACACACATACGCACACATCAGGTGGTGCCCTTGCATGGTTGCAGTTCAGTAATTGAAACAAGTAAAAGATAAAAGACGTGGGCCAAAGTGATGAGAAAGGATCTACAGATGTTGGGCCTCACAAAAGGGGATGGCAAGGGCCTAAAACTCATGGCAGTTTGCCATGCTTGAGAAAACACATCAAGCTAAGTTAAAGCATGGTTATCCTTTGCATGTCCCGTGCATCCCTCTCTAGCTGGGGGTTCCTAATCTTGTGTGCTCATGGTTACTGGTGCCACATACAAATCACCTGTAGTGGTACCGCATAAACGCACCGGTGTCAGTAAAGTGTAGAAGCACCCAGTGTGGAGGCACATAGCCTAGTGGTTAAAGCAGTGGACAAGCAGTCGAGGGATCGTGGGTTCAAATCTCAGACCGGGCGATGTGTGTGTTTATGAGCGAAACACCTAAGCTCCATGCTGCTCCAGCAGAAGATAATGGCGAACTTCTGCTGACTCTTTTGCCACAACTTTCTCTCACTCTTTCCTCCTGCATCTTGCAGCTCACCTGCGACGGACTAGCGTCCCATCCAGGTGGGAAACCTATATGCCAAGGAAACCGGGAAAACGGCCCTTATGAGCTAGGCATGGCTCGAGAAGGAACAAACAGAACAAAAATCCCAGTGTGCTCTGTAAAGTGGTTGGTATTAATGAAGGGCATCCGATGGTAGAAACTGTGCCAAAGCAGACATGAAGCACAAGAAGCTTTACTGCTGGCCAGTTCCTATCAAACTGTCGAACCCATACAGCATGGAAAACGGGCATTAAGTGATGATGATGTAATGTATGACAGGTTTCACACAGTTTCTGTCCCCTAAATTCACTCATGAGTCATTGCTCAGTTTGGGGCTACAGTAGAAGACACTTGCCCAGGGTGCCATGCCATGGGACTGAACCTGACTATACTGTCCTTGGAATGTCCCCATCATCTGATGCCTCTGTGGCAAATTCCAGAGAGAGAGAGAGAGAGAGGAGAGAGAGAGATGTGCACTTGGGCCTGCAATTCCTTGTTTGTATGTACGTGTGTGTATGCGCCTTCAAGTGAATGTGAAAAGAAACAGATAGGAGCAATAATGCAGTGATTAGTTACATATGATTGACATGTTGTTAGTTACACCTTACCTGTTATTTGCAACTTACCTGTAATCAAATAGCCCACCTGTACTCTTCACCCACTCCACTCCAAGACCCAATGGGGCTGAATTAAATTAGCAAAATTTCCTGTCCAGTTAAGTGTAGTTCCTGTCTTTTTTATCGGCTCCTCCCCTCGCACCACACTTTTTTCACCACCACCACACCACCCTCTATTGCAATCCTCTCCCACTACCAACCTCCACACCACTGTCACCTGCTTCATTTTTCCCAACCACCTCCCTTGCTAAGTGGGGGTCCCCATGAGTAGCAGCAACCAAGTATCTCACAAAGCACACCTAAGCACCTTAAAAATACAAGGTAACATTGGATAGTGTAAATATAAAGTGGCTGTGTAGTATGAAATTTGCTTCCCGACCACATGGTTCCAGGTTCAGTTCCACCATGTGGGATTGTGGGCAAATGTCTTTAATTGTAGTTTTGGGCCAACCATAATCCTTGTGAGCGGATCTGATTGACAGAAGCTGAAAGCAACCCATAGTATGTGTGTGTTAGTCATTTTGTCTGTGTTTATTCCCCACCACTACTTGACATCCGGTGTTGGTGTGTTTATGTTCCTAAAACCTAGCAGTTCAACAAAAGAGACCAATAAAATAAGTACTAGGCTTTGAAAAAGAAAATAAATGTACTAGGGTCAATTCATTCAACTAAAATTCTTCAAAGTGGTGCCCCAGCATGGCCACTGTAGAAACGAGTTGCAGCATCACTGGTGCCAAGCTGTTTCTGCTTTTGCCTTTTCTTTGGATAATATCCGTGGCATGGAGAGGGGAAGTTGGTATGCATGGGCGACTGCTGTTCTTCCATAAACAACCTTACCCAGACTTGTGCCTCAGAGGGTAACTTTCTAGTTGCAATCCCATGGTCATTCATGACCAAAGGGAAGCTCTTTATTTACTTTTTTAAGAATTGAATAGAAAAAAATTTTTAAGACGCAGGAGTGCCTGTGTAGTAAGTAGCTTGCTTACCAGCCACATGGTTCCCGGTTCGGTCCCTCTGCGTGACACCTTGGGCAAGTGTCTTCTACTATAGCCTCTGGCTGACCAAAGCCTTGAGATGTGGATTTGATTGACGGAAACTGAAAGAAGCCCATCGTATATATGTATATATGTGTATGTTTGTTTTTGTCCCCACAACATTGCTTGACAACCAATGCTGATCCCAGTAAATTAGCAGTTCAGCAAAAGGGACCGATAGAATAAGTACTAGGCTTACAAAGAATAAGTCCTGGAGTCGATTTGCTCAACTAAAGGCGGTGCTCCAGCATGGCTGCAGTCAAATGACTGAAACAAGTAAAAGAGTAATATTTTGTGTATTGTAGAAATATAAACAATTTATTTCACAAATTTTAATAACAAAATTTGATATGGATCCGTAAGGGCCATACGGGTACATCATTTTTGCTACTCTATCCCAACCCCACATCATTATTAACCACCTGTCTCATCACTTCGTACCCCTGCCACTGCCACCTCTGCACAATATTCCACTTGTCCTTCTTCCCCTCCACATTATCATCTCTCACTACCACTCTTACTACAATAATGCTCCTCTCACAGAATTCTCCTGTACATTCCACTGTCACCCTTAACAGCACCCTTACTTCTATTTTTCCCTAACCGCTACCCCCTCACCCATCTCAATACTACCTTCAAGACCCTAACTGTCCCACCACCACCACCACCCACTGCTATCACTACCACCCATGTAAGACACCCCCATCCTCCACACTCCCACCCAACCTCATCTCTTTCTGGAATTACAGACATCCTTATCAGCTGAATGATGATAGCTTACCATTTTCCTTCTTGCCCCCTCCCCCCCCACCCGTCTTCCCCATCTCTCTTCCTTGTTAACTTCATCATCGCAGCACCACTGGCTGTCACAACTGCAGCATCACTGCTACTACCACACATACTGTCACCACTCGCTGCCTACTATACACAGGTTCCTAACACCACCGCCTCACTACTACTACTACTACTACCACCACTACTACTACCACCACCATTACTACTACCACCATCACCACTACTACTGCTACCACCACTACTATTACTACTACTACCACAACTATTACCACCACTACTACCACTGCCATCACTATTACTACTACTACTACCACCAGCACTATTACTGCTACTACCACCACTACTACCACTATAACCACTGCCACCACCACTACTACCACCACTGCTACTAACACCACCGCTATTACTACTACCACCACCACTACTACTATCACAGCAACCATTACTATTACTACTGTCCCCATTGTCTACCATGCTCGGTTTTCAATGCCACCACTGCCACACACTACCACCATCACCCACTACTTGTACTTCTAGTACTGCTGCCACACATACTGTCACCATCGCCCACCATACACAGTTTCCAACACCACCACAGCTGCTGCACTTAATTCTCATCTCATTTACTACACAGTTTTCATTATCACCATTATCTACTACTCTATCTCCCAAACCACCACCACCGCTACCACATTAACTGCTTGCTATCGCCTATACTAACACCATCCTCTTGTTTCTTTCTAACACGATCGTTGTTACCACCATATATTCTTTTCTACTCTAGGCACAAGGCCCGAAATTTGGAGGTAGGGGGCCAGTTAATTAGATCCCCCTCACACATACACACAGTACACAGCTGGTCCGTGATTTATTCCCCCCCCCCCGAAAGGATGAAAGGCAAAGTCAACTTCGGTGGAATTTGAACTCAGAACTTAAAGAGACGGACGAAATACCGCTAAGTATTTCGTCCAGCATGCTAACGTTTATTTCTTTACTACTCACACGGGGCTAAACATAG
>NC_043006.1:48669998-48707498 GCF_006345805.1 Octopus sinensis
ATAGCTGTCATTGTCATCATTTAGTATCCATGTTTGGGTGTCTCTTAAAAAACACCCATTGCCATACCACATAAAAAAAAAACACCAATATCTCTGTAAGATGGTTTGCATTAGGAAGTGCATCAAGACATAGAAACCATTCCAAAACAGACAATTGGAGCCTAACGCAACTCACTGGTTGCAAGGATTTGAGAGGTTTTTCCAAGATTTGGTTTTCTTCCTTCCTCACCCTATTTAGTAATCATATTGACTGAAAATAATTGCCATTCACTTTGTACTAAGTTAACTATTTTTAACTATAGCAATCACACATTGTTGTTAGCTATACATACATACATACATATATACAAAGAAACAGACATAGTTGTTCATTTGAATCTTGTATATATATATATATATATATATATATATATATATATATACACGCACACACATATATGTATGTGTGCATTTTTCTTTTTATATATACATATATTTTTTTTTTTACATACACACTCAGATATGCGCGTACTCACAAAGTCAGGCCCTTCAGTTTGAGGTGAACCGATGATGAAATAAAGTTTGTCAAGCTGGAAATATCCTAAATGTCAAGTGGATTGTTGTTGAGGAGGTGACTGAAAGACAATGGAGAAGAAGTCTTATGCTTGCGGGGAGGGGGAGCAGGGGGGGGGCTGCTGGTGCTTTGGATGGTGTTTGACATTCAAAACAACTGATCGTGGCTGTACTTTTTTTACCTGCTTTTAATCAACTGGAAGAGATTCCTTTACAAGACTGTCTGCGGTGTATGTGTATTTGTGTGTGTGTTTGTGTTTGTGGGACACTGTACATGTGTGTGTGTGTGTTTGTGCATGAAACTGTACATTGTGTGCACGTGTGTGTATGTTCTGGGCCCCTGTGTATATGAATGTGTGTGTGTGTATACCTGTGTAATCAGAAGTTTTTGCTTAGATCGCGTGTTATTTTTATGTGTGTGCATATGTGCGTGTGTGAGGAAATGTGCGTGTGTGTGTGTGTCTATGTTATGTATGTAAGCATATATATGTGTGAATGGATGTATGTGTGTATGTATGAGTGTATAGGCATGTGCATATGTGTGTGTATATGTATATTTGTGCATATGTGTGTGTATATGTATATATGTGTGTGTATATGTATATATGTGTGTGTGTGTATATATGTATGTACATATATACATACACATACATACATGAATGTGTATGTACTTTCATGTGTCTGTGTGTGTATGTGTGTGTGTGTGTGTGTGTGTAGTTTCGGTGTCCATATCATAGATTGGCAGAGACAAACGCACACAGACAAACACAGTCATCACCATCATCATCATCATCAATGTTTCATGCTAGCATGGGTTGGACTACTAGCACGAGTTGTGTGGTGTGGTGTGTGTGTGTGTTTGTGTGCGTGCGCGTATTGAAGCTGCAAAATTATCACAAGACTGTTACTCAGTTTCACGTTTCCGTTCATCAGACACTTGTGTATACACACACACACACACACACATACTTTAATACATACACATGCATACACACACACACAGGGACAATTCTTATGATACAGAGTCTTTTTAATCCTCATCATCTTATGTTATTACTGAGAGCAGCAAACAAAAGGATGTCAGGTTCTGCACTCCTGTTTAAGCATTTCATCAGCAAACATACTGTATGTACTGCTTAACCCATAATAATAACTTTGGTGGGGGGGGGAGCAATTTTTCTATCACCATCATGGTAAATCTGGTCTTTCTGCTGCACCCTGTATACATGGGGCAGGGAAAATGGGGGGGGGTCTCTAATGAGCTTTGCTCGGTGGTTAAGAAAACAAAATGTTCATAATTGTCCAAATATGTATCCATTCACAAGGCTTTGGTTGGCCCGAGGCTTTAGTAGAAGACACTTGCCCAAGGTGCCACATAGTGGGACTGAACCTGGAACCATGTGGTTCGTAAGCAAGCTACTTACCACACTGCCATTCCTGCGCCTAGCTACTTACCATACAGCCACTCCTGTGCCTATATATATATAGTATACATAATTCTTCTAACTGTCCTACAGAGTCAAGAAAGTCTTTGACAGTAATTTCGCTCAAATATAGCATGCTCTAAAAAAAAGATTTTTGATAATAAATTAAAGAAAAAAAACTTTAGGCACTAATGAGTTAAACACATCCTGGAAGACCAGTTTGTGCTTTTCTCTTTTCGAACTGTGAATTTGTATTGAAGGTTTTTACTAAGTTCAAATGGGTCCAGTGGTTCTCGCACTTATTTCTAATGAGGGTCAAAGTATAAAGATGTCAAATGAGTGCGGCAGGTGTTGAGACCAAGGGTCATGGTATGTGTAAAACATAGACCGTGGTGGTGGGTGGGGATTGCAAAACTGGCACGATGAGGGCGGTGATACTGATGGCGATGATGATTGTCACTACATCATCATTGTTACTGCCACTGCACTATTTTCAATATTACCATCACTACTTCACCGCAATCATCATTCTTACCTCTGTTCTTTCATTTCCATTTTCCTCTTTCAGTACTGATTTTTACATTTACTTTCTCGTATTCCTTTCCCCCGTTTCATTTCTCTCCTTCCACATTCACCCATGCAACATTCCTTGCTAAAGTGCTTTCCTTTCCCCACCGCCACCTCCACCGCTGCCATCACCAGCATCACTACTAGAAGAGCTGCCTCTGCTCCCACCCCGCTTCCAAACGTCTTTATGCCAGGAGCAGTAGTTACATCATCATGACAAAGATGTTGACAATTGTATAGATTTGCATACCTCAATGTCTGTCTCTTTGATGCAGACACCACTGCTCCACTGTGCTGGATAGATAGAAACACACACACACATGCACACACACACACACACACACACACACACACACACACACACACACACACACTAACATGCATACACATTCACTGTTTACCAGACACGTATAAACCCACTGTAGGTAGTAGACAGGCACATACACATGCACCAACATGCATACACATTCACTGTTTACCAGACGTATATAAACCCACCGTAGATTGACAGGCAGACGCACACACACACACATGTATACACACAGATCAGACATACAGACAGGCTGGCATAAGAAGATGCAGGAATCGGTACATGATACAGCTGGCAATCATACCTTTATAGACCCGTAAAGAACGATAGACATATAAGGGAGACTGACAGACGGATATTGTATCACTGGGTGTATATAGACAGGTTTGTATAGACAAGTAAAAGTATATTGGCTCTTCCTTCATTGTGTGTATGTGTCTCTATGTATGTATTTATTCCCCACCACGGCCGGTGTTGGTGTGTTTACATCCTCATAACTTAGCAGTTCAGCATACACATGCATCCATAAATTAATCTTCAGACAGAATCAGTGACTTTCATAGGCGCAAACCATCTATCTGATGGGCTTCTGCACAATTTCCATTCACTGAAATTCAACACACAAGGCTTGGTTTTATTGGGGTGCTGTGGTGTAGGGCACTTGCATAAGATGCCAAGGAGTGAGATTGAACCCAGGACTTTACTATTGCTAGTGAACAGTCTCCTAACTATTTAGCCATGTCGCACCCCCAGCCCCATTATATATATCTGTGTGCGTGTGTTTGTGTGCATGTGTGTGTCCCAGCATAGCCACAGCCTCAAGGCTGAAGCATGTAAAAGAATATATATATATATATATATATATATATACTCACACACACACACACATGCACACATATGAGAGCTAATTATATTAGGCAAGGGATTTGAAATTCTCATAGCCTCCGATTACACTGAATTAGATTGTAAATAATTAACAGTGTGTATGTTCAGACTCACATACACATAATTATCATTTAAAGTTAATTTAATTGGGAGTTATTAAAATTTCAAACCCCTGAGTGGCATAAATACATTTGTGTGTGTGTGTGTGTAATACATATACATGCACACATATGTATGTATATCCATATATATATGTGTTTGTCATAAGTATTGTGTCAATACTCTACAATTCCTGTTAATGTGAAATTTCCATTTCTTCTGTTTGAAGATATTGACAATGGAATGGACCTGCATAGAGTTGCATCTTTCTGCACTAACACACACATACACATACATGCAAGCACATACATGATGGGCTTCTTTCAGTTTCCATCTACCAAATCCACTCACAAGGCTTTGGTTTCCCCAATACTATAATAGAAGACACTTACTGGAAATGCCATGCAGTGGGAATGAACCCAGAACCATGTAGTTGAAAAGCAAACACCTTACCACACAACTATGCCTAGATATATAAACTAAATATTTATATAAACTCTGTGTCTTTATCTGTCTATTATGCTAGATATCGTGCCACCTGACTGGCTCCCGTGCCAGTGGCATGTAAAAAATACTATTCAAGTGTGGTCGACGCCAGCACCACCTGACTGGCCATCGTGCTGGTGGGACATAAAAAGCACTCACTAAAATCTCAGAACGGTTAGTGTTAGGAAGGGCATCTGGCTGTAGAAACTCTGCCAGATCAGATTAGAGCCTGGTGCAGCCTTCTGACTTGCCAGTGCTCAGTCGAACTGTCCAACCCATGCCAGCATGGAAAGTGGACAGCAAATGATGATATGTATGTATGTATGTATATATATATATATATATATTTATTAAATTTTATGTATTGATTAAGTCTTTCCTTGTTTGTTTTGCAAAATAGTGGTTTGTCTCAAATAATATTTATAATATTTTACTATAAAATGATTTAATCCTAAATCTGATTTTTTTTTCCCTGTAAATTTGGATATATTCCCTAATATTTATTATTTATATATATATATATATATATATATCGTGGCACTCCGTCTGTTACGACATCGAGGGTTCCAGTTGATCCAATCAACGGAACAACCTGCTCATGAAATCAACGTGCAAGTGGCTGGCTGAGCACTCCAAGACACATTGTACCCTTAACATAGTTCTCAGGGAGATTGAGCATGACACAGAGTGTGAGAAGGCTGGCCCTTTGAAATACTAGTACAACAGAAACAGGAAGAAAGAGTGAGAGAAAGTTGTGGTGAAAGAGTACAGCAAGGCTCGCCACCCCACCCCCACTGCTGGAGCCTCGTGGAACTTTAGGACACTTCACAACCTCCTGGTCTGGGAATCGAAACCGCAAGTCCGCTACCCTAACCACTGGGCCATTGCGATTCACATATATATACATATATATATATATGTATATATCCATCCTTCTCTCTACCAAGTGATTTCTTTCTTGCTTACTCCCTAGTCTCTCTCTCTCTCTCTCTCTCTCTCTCATGTATTTAACACATCCGTCAATGTCTTGTTATCTCCACTATCTTTGCAGTTTAATATAATATTGCAGCTGTAATGGAAGCGAAACACAACAAAAAGACTTTATGCTAAACTGTGAGTGCAGTCTCTGCAGTCTCATCAGAGATGCATGTTCTCTTGATTAATTACAGTGATGCCAGCCAGCTTAGACTTGTGCATTAAACCTGTTCTGAGAACAGAGCTGGTTGTGAATAGAGAGAGAGAGAGAGGGGGAACGACATATAAGCATATAACCATTTGCTAGCGTCTTTTATGTCAACTCCAGGTTGGCACAGGGTGGGGTTTTGTTATGAGGGCGAAGGTAGAGAAGTGTACAGGGGCAAGGTACAGTGGAGTATGTACTTTTCTGTGTGTGTGTGTTTGTGTTTTTGTTGGAGGATGTCTTTGGGAACCAAACAGCTGTAGTAGAAAGCTAAATTACTGCTGTAATTAGTGAAGTTAGTGTCAGCATACTTAATGCAGTGAGCATAAAAAATTTAATTAGAAAGCAAGCCAAAGACAGCATTAACTCGTTGCCTAAAATGACTTTCGTTTTAATCACTCCCTTTTACTTGTTTCGGTTATTTGACTGTGACGATGCTGGAGCACCGCCTTTGTGAGCCTAGTACTTATTCTATCGGTCTCTTTTTGCCGAACTGCTAAGTTACGGGGACGTAAACACACCAGCATCGGTTGTCAAACGATGTTGGGGAGAGGACAAACATAGATACACAAACATACACACACACACACATATATATGTATAAAGCTTGGAGAGTGTTTGTGGACAGATGAGTGGATTTGATGTTGCTCAAAGGGGTGCAGAACCAGCATATGTTGTCAGGCCCCGCTGCTGATATTAGGGGTTGCGTTCTATGCCTTGACCCGAGCATAGAATGGGGCTTGCCTCTTTGAGCTGAGAAATGAATGGAATGTTTGGTGTGTGTCTTGTTGTGACTACCCCCTCCTGAAAAAATGGGGAATGGGCCCCTTCCCACCCGGTAAATAAAAAAAATATATATATATATATATATATATATATATATGCCACAGAAACCAGGAAACAAACCCTATGCTCCTTCTGGAGTAATACGAACTAACCATTTTTCTTTAATATTTAGCTTCAGAGCTACATAAATGATTTGAGGTACCAAAGTTTTGTGTCACATGTACAAACTCTTACTACACATGTGCTCGTGCTCACACACAGCTAGTTATTTAGCAAGGGGAACATCCTTGACAAACCAAAATGGTACTGTTTGAACAGTTTCTCTTTACATTCATCATCAAGTGTTGTAAGTAAAAGTGAAGTTACCTTCTCAAGCCATGCCAACTCATAAGGGCCAGTTTCCCAGTTTCCCCACCTGGATGGAACACTGATCCGTCACAAGATTACTCATTTTTGCCACCTGAGTGGCCTGGAGCAACAGGAAATGAAATATTTTGCGCAAGAACACAACACATCGCCCGGCCCAAGAATCGAAACCACAGTCTTACGATCACAAGTCCAACACCCTAACCACTAAGCCATGTGGTTCCACTAGTGTTGATTACTAAACCAGAAGTGAACTAACTAAACCTTAACAGTAAACTAGAAATTATGAACAGCACTAGTGACCCAGTATTGAACTAAAACGACTATATTAAGCTAAAACAGCTGTAGTAAAAAACATTAATTTGATTCAATAACGTCTTCAAGATGGTGTCTCTGCTATTTGTATCTGTCAACATTATGTCCCAAAAATATATTTAATTAGAACATTTTTATCTATTTAGCACAGATTGTAATTTTGCAGCGACCATATTAACTGTGGGTGGGTAGGTGAGTGGAAGGCTTTCAGGATACTGCTGTTTGTTCTTGTTGTTGTAATTGTTGTCGGTGGTTGAGTGCTGCTTGTTCTACTCCATGTTCTTATGCTGTAATCATTCTCTCTGTTTATTGTACATCTAAACAGTGATGATCAAAAATTGTGCAGCAATGATTTTCATCAAAATAGCTATCTAGTAATTTCTTTTCTTTTTGCTTTCTGTTTATCTCACCTCTGCCTATCTACCTGTTTACCTGCCTCACCTTCTCCATCAGGTTCTCTCTCCCTCTCTCTCTTTCCCTATATGTATATCTATAAAATAAAATCCGTTCTGTCTGTCTGTGTGTGTGTGTCTTCTAGGATCTCGGGCATCCTCCATCTGATTGCGCTCAAATTTGATGTGTAGATACAGACGGTATCAGGGTGTGTATAAATCTTGAAAAAATTACAAAAATCGATTCCAGGTGAGAATGCGATCGATAAAGTGAATAAAATCGTTTTTCTTTGGAATAGAAAAAAAGTCTATCTTTATTTCTTCTTTTGCTGGTGTCTCAAATTTAAGTTAAATAAGTGTTCCTCAAAGGGGAGGCCTATGGGACAGTCGGACAAGTTATTTTGAGAAAATTTGGTTTAAATGTTTGACAACTCAGCACCGTCCATTGGAGGGGGGGGGCGTTTTGCTCGTGTATATACACGCACACATACCTACTCTTCTTTCCTCTTTTCCTGGGCATTTTCCTTTTTGTTATTGCTATTTTTAATGTTCACTTGTTCAAGTTTCAATATTCAATTTGACCATACATATATATTACAAAGATGTACTTGCATAGCAAGTGACCTGATCTGAGATCGTGTGCTGGAATGAAAGCAATTGCAGTGTGGAAGGTGTTTATAAGCCATTTAAGAAACACACAAAAACCGTTAGATTCACTTCAACATTTAGATTTAATTTGCCAAAATATTTTCATTGCTTTGAGACCGCGACCTGTTCACTGACAAAATTCCATTTACATATATATACATATATATATATATATATATATATATATATATATATATATGAGTGAGTAGACAAATGAAAGAAGGGCACTCAACACATTTATTGGGAATTACATATACGGATCAGAACAGTTTCATTCAAACTGCAACACGCTTGAAACTCAGAGTTTCCAAGGAGTTTGACTCTATATATAAACTAGACTTCTACATTTGTATGTATACATATATGTGTGTGTGTGTGTTCGTATATGTATGTGTATGTAAATATATGAACGTACAGAGAGAGAGAGAGAGAGCTGTGGCTGTGTGGTTGAGAAGCTTGCATCCCAACTGTGGGGTCTTGGGTTCAGTTTCATTGCACAGCACTTTGGACATGTGTCTTCTTCTATAGTCTTGGGCTAACCAAAGGCTTCCGAGTGGATTTGGTTATGAAAACTGAAAGAAGCCTGTTGCACACGCACGTGTGTGTGTTTGCGTGATTATGTATACCCTTGTCTGGATATCGTGATGGTTGAAAATTGAGCATCTTCATCATCATCATCATACAAGCAAGGTTTTTCATTTCCTGTCTTCCGTGCAAAAACATTGCCTTGCTTGGAAACAGGTAAAAGTTGGCAACAGGAAGAGTACCCTGCCTTAGAAATCTAAATCTACCTCAACAAATTCAGTCTGGTTCATGGAAGCATGTAACAGTATACATACTACTACATATTTTTAGCTATCCTTCCCTTCCTGTCCTTTATAATTCATTAAGGAGACACGAGAGTTAAACTTTAAGGTTTGCCCTTTCAATGAAGTACTGTTATTGATTTAAGTTATTGTACCTGCGCATATTGATACACATATAGATACACACACACACACACACAAATACTCACACACATCGTGTCATTTTGTATGTAGTCCTGTATTTATGTATGCATGTATCAACGTATATATTGTTTTGTGTAATGGAGGAGGAGGTATTTTTAGTTCAATTTTGTGTATATTCATATATGCATTGATTTGCGTATATGAATGTATACACACCTATTGTATTAATATATGAGTATGTGCGTGTGTGTGTGTGTGCCTACACTCTGAATGGTGGTGGTGTGACTCTTAGAAGACCAGTCCAACTGAGATGTATTCATATCCCAATTCTTCCCTGCTTAACAATAATAATAATAATAATGATGATAATAATAATGATAATAATAATAGGTGCTTCTACCAACTTGACATTTCTAGTGAACCATGATCTGTGGCATCTTTGGCACGATGCCGCTGGAACTGAACTGTAAATGTCACAGATCATTGCTTCACTGGATTTTCTCTAATATAATTCAATTTCCTATATAGTTTGATGTTTTTCCGACTGTCTTCTGTAGGTCATATATTTCATCACATCTTATAAGACACTAGAATTAGCAGACCCCCAACTGACCACCCACTAGCTGTGAAGTATTTTGTAGTTGACTAATTGATAATGTAAAGGACTTCAGAAATATTGATAATTGTAAAAAAAAAAAAAATCAGTTATATAAAATTAAATTTAAGAAGGAAAAAAAAATGTAAGAAAGAAAATTTAATGTGCCATTTTGAAAAGAGAATTCTAGTATTTTACAAAGGGTTTCCCTCACAACACACTAACATTGTCCCTTCTTTCCTCCCCCTCTTTCTCCAGCACTCTCCCTAAGAGTATTGTTATTGAATATCCATCATTATCATCATCATTATTAAGCTTTCACATTTGTTATTATTGAGTATTCATTATCATTATTAAAGTGATGAGCTGGCAAAGTCGTTAGCATGCCAGACAAAAAATGCGTAGCAGCATTATTTCTTCCCGCTTTACTTTTCGAGTTAACCCTTTTGTTACTGTATTTATTTTGAGACGCTCTGTGTTTCTTTTAGTTACTTTAGATATAACAAAGAATTCAGTAAAATAACTTAGTTATCATTCAGCTAGTGTTAGGAATGTAAATTGTGACTAAGGTTTGGTGGTGGATTTTAATTCAAAACTTATGAAAACAAGACATTTGTACTCAGAGCCAGAGCTGGTTTCAGCCGGGTTGGTAACGAAAGGGTTAAAATTCCACCAAGGTCTACTTCGACTTACATCCTTTGAGGGTCACCTGGCCTACGAAAATAAATACTAGTTGAATGCTGGAACTGATGTAATCAAGTAGCCACCCCATTTCCAAAATTTCAGGCCTTGTGGCTATAATAGACAGAATTATTGAGTAAGTATTAGCTATCATTGCTTCAACATCTTTTTTACCCATGCATCATATTCATCTATCTTTTCATGCTGGTATATCCATGGAGGATTATTGTCAGCCATCATAACATCAGGAGTAGCTATGTGGTAAGTAGCTTGCTTACAAAGCTCACGGTTCCGGGTTCATTCCCACTGCATGGCACCTTGAGCAAGTGTCTTCTACTATAGCCTCAGGCTGACCAAAGCTTTGTGAGAGGATTTGGTAGATGGAAACTGAAAGAAGCCCATCGTATCTATGTATATAAATATGTATGGGTGTATATGTTTGTGTGCCTGTGTTTGTCCCCCCCAACATCGCTTGAGAACCGATGCTGGTGTGATTACGTCCCCATAACTTAGCAGTTCATCAAAAGAGACCAATAGAATAAGTACTAGGCTTCCAAAGAATAAGTCTTGGGGTTGATTTGCTCGACTAAAGGTGGTGCTCCAGCATGGCTGCAGTCAAATGACTGAAACAAGTAAAAGAGTTACTGTTGAGACTCTGGAGTTCGCCCACCTAAACGAGCATTCATGATAAACTCCAAATATGGAACAGAAATAACAGCAACACTACATGAGAACCTGACGGGAAAGAAGAAGTACATTGGGTTATGTGAAGGCAATTTCAAAAGATGCTATGCCAACCAGCTTTCTTCTTTCTGGTACATGGACAAAAGTAAAACCACTAAGCTTTGCTAGCCACATATGGGGCTTGAAGACCAACTCCATGCCACATACAGTCAAGTGGAAAATGGAAAAAATCCATGGCATATGTTCAGAGATGCAAGAAATGTGAGTTATGTATAGCTGAATGATTGCATATCCGTTTTAAATGCAAGAATTCCACCACACTACTGAATTCCAGATGTGAAATTTTCAGCAAATGCAAATATGTAGACAAATTTCTATTGACAAATTGGAGTACACCACCCTATCTGGATTAAGGAGTTGTATTACAGACTTTACATTTCTGTTCATTCTACACCAAATAGTTTTATGGCTTCATTGTCAAAAGGGACATAATTCTAATTCTCTTCTTTTTCCTCTCTTTTTCCGATTCTTTCACCTTTCCACATTTTGCATCCACTTTCCTCTTGTTCTTTTCTCATGGTTTCTTTTGCTCTATTGTCCTAATTTGCTACTTGTATAGACCATGTGCTCAGAGTTTGAGGATTGCTTGGAGACACTAGGCTTGTCATTAAAACGTGCCTAGAAACCTCTCCAGCATATGAAACTTATTAGTAGCTCATAATTATATACTATGTACATTAAACAATATATGTATATGACAGACTTCTGCATAGGCTCTGCCTACCAAATTCCACTCATAAGGATTTGGTCAACCTGTGGTTCTAGTAGAAGACACTTGCCCATAAAGGTACTCACTGGAATTGAACTCAGAATACTGTAGTTATGAAGCAAGCTTATGAACCACACAGACATTCTTGTATGTTTTTTTGTATCCTTAATAGTTTGGTGTTGAGAAATTGTGTCCTTGGCTTCTTTTTGCATCCTCAGAGGGCAGTGATATCCCAGAAGGATATTTAGTTTCAGTTAATAGTTTTGGATTATGTGATTGTATCCATTCTTAGTGATCCAAAAGCACTTACTCACCAGCTAAAGAAAGAACTTGGTTATATTTTACATTCCTCGCTGCATAATTTCAAAAAGACTGGTCCACCATGGGATGCTTCTTTAACCTCTCTAACACTATTTTTGGTTTATTAGAAATAGTAAAATAGAAACTTCTCACCCTTTTTCATCTTCCCTTTCTCCCTCCTCACAGACACACACAAAATTTATCTCTTTTTCTTTTCCATATTATTTTTCCATTCATTTTGTAACACTTCTACATTTTTCTCCTTTCTCATTCTCCATCCACTTCTCTCCACCACCACCAGCGCCACCACTGCACTACTTATCCTCATCCTCAACCCATTTCTATTTTTTCCTCCTCCTCCTCCCATACCTTTCTCTTTCCTTACTCAGACACTTACCAGACACAACATGGTCTATCACTCATGTTGTTTCATTACCATTATTATATTTTTTCACTGCTCCATCACTGCTACCAACTTCATCTATCTTCTTCCCATGTATACACCAGGCACAAATACAGCCAGCTCTTTAGCCACACATTTCCAAATACACACACACACACATGTATATATACAGAAAATTTATCTCCTCTAGGTTGTATGTATATCCCTTCTCTGTCCTTATACACATGTGCAATGGCATAAGGGTTGCAGATAAAATGTGTTTGTGCATGTATAGTAAGTATATATATCAAGATTGAGGCCCTCATGTAATCTTAGATTTATTGCTGTAGTTCTTTGTTTTATCTCCAGCGTGTTTTTATCTTTATACAAAAATTAAACTTACTGATTAAATCCTCATTTTACATCTCACTAGCAGTTTTTTTTTTATTCTGAGATTATGATAAATAGGTATGCAGCCAGAGATTGTATTCACACACACACATATTGCTTAGTGGTTAGGGTGTTTGACTCCTGGTTGTAAGATTGTAGTTTCGATTCCCGGACCAGGCAATGCGTTGTGTTCTTAAGCAAAACACTTTGTTTCACGTTGCTCCAGTCCACTCAGCTGGTAAACATGGATAATGCTGCAAAAGACCAGTATCCTGTCCAGGAAAAAATATATATGCCAAAGAAACCAGGAAACTGGCCCCGTGCTCCTTACAGAGTAATGTGGACTGCCCCTACATTACTATATATAAAGTTAATCCAAACATGAAAACACAACAACACGAGGACGTGGAACAAGTATAGTGTTATTGGACAATCAGGAAAGGAAAGAAAGGAGGAGGATTTAACGTTTCGAGCAGAGCTCTTTGTCAGAAACATAGGAAAAGGAAAGATCCAAGGAAGGGAAGACGGAGGAAAAAAATCACCAACGATACACACTCGGTTACATTTATATATATATATATATATATATTATATATATATATATATATATATATATGTATATTTATATTCGTGGCACTCCGTCGGTTACGACGACAAGGGTTCCAGTTTATCTGATCAACAGAACAGCCTGCTCGTGAAGTTACCGTTCAAGTGGTTGAGCACTTCACAGACACGTATAGCCTTAATGAAGTTCTCAGGGAGATTCAGCATGACACAGTGTGACAAGGCTGGCACCTTTGAAATACAGGTACAACAGAAACAGGAAGAAAGAGTGAGAGAAAGTTGTGGTGAAAGAATATAGCAGGGTTTTGCCACCAACCCCTGCCGAAGCCTCGTGGAGCTTTAGGTGTTTTCGCTCAGTAAACACAATGCCTAGTTTGGGAATCGAAACTGCGATCCTATGACCATTAGTCTGCTGCCATAACCACTGGGCCATTGTGCCTCCACATTATATATATAAATGATTTGTTGGGTCCGTTTTATTTTATACACAAGTTGAAGGGTCTGGTCTTCCAGCTTATTTGGGTACTTCACTGGTGTTGGTATATGTAAAATGCCACCCAGTAGAGTCTGCAAAGTGGTTGGCATTAGGAAGGGCATCCAGCCATAGAAACTACCCCAGTGCTGACATTAGAGCTTAACATAGTTCTCTGGCTTACCAACTCTCTCTTTCATCTCTCTCTTTCATCTCTCTCTCTCTCTCTCTCTCTCTCTCTCTCTCTCTCTCCTTGTTAAGAATAGTAAGCTCTAACAAAGCAAAATTTAAAAGATGTAGCAGAACCATTTAACATCATAAACTCTACCTCCATCATCATCATCATCAACAACTTTTGTTTTATCAATGCCATCATTCTTTACAATTCTTTATAAAACTGTATAATTCAATCCATATCCCGCAACCAAAGAATGCGCCCCAAACTATGCCAAACAGTCATGGGAAGAATTTTGAGAGGGCTCGTTGCAATTCTTCATTCTCTGACATGCTACCCTACCATTCTAGCCACGATAACATCTAGTATCACACACACATACACACACACACGCGTTTATGTATGTACCTAAATTATCCCATAGCTCCAGGCATCTCCAGCATTAAATACTTGGTTTACACGTCACCTGTCATCTCATATGTTACATACTCTGTCACAAATCTCAGGCCCTCTCATCTATTATGTACCTAATTAATACAGACATTGCCACTCATATTTTCACATTTATCTTCCATCATGATATAACAAAGGTAGTTTACTGTGGGCTTTCTCTTTACTTACTTATGTTTATTGTGTGGCTTTAGGTTCAATCCCACTGCATGGCACCATGGGTAAGTTTCTTCTAGGGTCAATAAAAGCCTTGTGAGTGAAAGTTGGTAGATTGTAATTGTTTGCTGAGCTTTCACTGGTTGACTTAATCATTCACTAATTTTCCACTACAATTTGGTCCGTCTGTGCTTTTTACCAAACATTGAGGCCAGTTCTGATGACAACATTTTCTCTTGATCTGTCCAGTCTTGGAGGCACTAAGAGAATGCAGTGGCACAACCACACTCCTCTCACAAAGCCCACACTGCAATGTATTTCAGTATGTATTTCAGTATGTATTTCAGTATGGCTAAATTGGTTAAAAAATTCAATTTGTGAATTATGAGATTTGATTTTGTTATAATGCATTTGTGCATGCATGGGGAGATGCATGTGTGTGTGTGTGTGTGTGTGATCTACACATACCTCAAGTCTCCTTTGTAACTGCTGTCACATTTATAGTTTAATATCATCATCGTTTAACATCTGCTTTCCATGCTGGCATGGGTTGGATAGTTAGACTGAGGACTGGCAAGCAAGGAGGCTGCATCAAGCTCTAATCTGATCTGGCAAGGTTTCTACAGCTGGATGCCCTTCCTAATGCCAGCCACTCCAAGAGTGTAGTGGGAGCTTTTTACATGCCACCGGCATGAGGGCCAGTCAGGCGGCACTGGCATCGGCCATGCCTGAATGATGCTTTTTACATGCCAACAGCACAGGAGCCAGTCAGGTAGCACTGGTATTGACCATGCTCAGTATTGCTGCACCCTTTAACATTTAAACTGGTCGTATCTGACTTCTCACTCCTGCCCTATAATGTCATTATAAAAATAAACAAAGTCTCGAAGCTATAAGGTAATGCATGACTAATTCAAAGCAATGTGAATGAATAGACATTGCATTTGACAGAATATATGAATGCTAAAGGGTTAAAATGCATTTTATGAACAAACAAAATCTAAATTAAGGTCAGATAAATGTCAGATGTGTAAGTAAACAGATAGATAGTGACATAGGTAATACGGACAGACAAGCACGTACATGCATACACAAATGAGGACTGAAACACATGACCATATACACACGTGCACACTTCACACACGGACACATATAGAGACATACATAAGACCCATGTAGATAGTCACACAAACCCATACACATAGACACATTCAAACATGCACACACAGGGAGAGAGGTATACACACAAGTACACATACACACACATACAAAAAGACACACATGAACACACAGATCACATACATACACACATACAAATGTGCACACATGCATACATATATATCCATACACACACAGACACATACATGCATACTTACATATGTGTATACACATGCACACTGACGCACTCACATGCATACAAACAAACAAAAAGGAACGCAGCTCTGATAACAGACGGTCAATGGCTATTGCAAAGGTTGCAAGACGCAGCAAAAATTTTTAGAAAAAATAAATATGTAAATGAGTGGAAACTGAACCAGTGGGTGTGTCAAATAATAAAGCACTAAAAGAGAATGACACAATAATATATAAAAGTAATTGACTTTAAAAAAAAAAAAATCTACAAAATATTTTTGCATTTACTGCTCCAAACTTTCCCGTTACTTAAAGGGTTGTCTTTAATGTAAAATATTAAAAAAATAGATGCAGATTTAGATGGAGAAGTTAGTGTGACATACAGGCAGACAGACACCCGGATAAAAAAATATATATTTCCTGTTTAATTGTCTTCTGCACTTACAAGATTGTCTTTTCACTGTTTGCAGCTGCAACTATATGCACTTAATCTGTTAATTGTAAGAAGTAGGTCTGGATTATTGACAAGAATGAAAGTAGACATTTGTCTTTACACACCAAGCAGTCATATAATATTCGTTTGTTTTTGTTGTTTTTTTCCTCCAGCCTCGCCTCTACTGCATCATTGCTGAAAATAGATGAAGTCTTAGCTTTTGTTCTTATATCTCGTGTGTGTTTGCTTTCTTTTAATAATTTTAACTTTTGAGGGATTATATAAATATATACTCTTTTATTTTTTATGTGAAACTAATTAACATAAATTAGGGCATTTGCAATTAAGCTGAATATATATATATGTAATTAAATTTTAATTATTTTTCAAGGTCTAACTGTTTTAGGATTGAACATAAGTAATTCATCCATTATAAGCTATTACATTGACCTTTCCATATACATGCACAAACACATCCACACTTGATTCATGCATATATGCATGTATGTGTGTGTATATATATACACATACATACATGCATACACACATAAACATGCATATTTTCTACACACCAATATGGCTGTGTGATTGCTTGCCAACCACACTGTCCTGGGTTCAGTCCCACTGCATGGCACTTTGGGCAAGTGTCTTCTATAGCCCCAAGCTGATAAATGCCTTGTGGGCGAATTTGGTACATAGAAACTGTGGGGAATCCTGTCATATGTGTGTATATATATATATGTGTGTGTGTGTGTGTGTGTGTCTGTATGCATTAAGGTTTGCCCTCCTCCCCATCACTTGACAACTAGTGCTGGTTTGTATATGTAACTTAACAGTTTGGCCAAAGTGATTGATAGAATAAGTACCAGACTTAATT
This sequence comes from Octopus sinensis, assembly GCF_006345805.1. Taxonomy (NCBI): domain Eukaryota; kingdom Metazoa; phylum Mollusca; class Cephalopoda; order Octopoda; family Octopodidae; genus Octopus; species Octopus sinensis. Next base: position 48,687,240 of record NC_043006.1, read on the forward strand.
ATAAGTACTGGGGTTCATTTCTTCGATTAAACCCTTCAAAGCAGTGCCCCAGCATAGCTTGCAGTCTAATGAGTGAAATATGAAAAAAATAGAAAAGATAGACACACACATACATTCTCTCTCTCTCTCTCTCTCTTCTCTCTCTCTCTCTCTCTCTCTCTCTCTCTTCTCTCTCTCTCTCTCTTTCTTTCTCTCTTTTTCTAGCCACATACACACATTCACATCATCATCATGCTCATTATCATTTTATATCTGCTTTCCATAGTGGCACAAGTTAGATCAGTGGTTCTCAACTGGAGTCCATATAATGTCTTGTTGCCAAAGTGTATACTTCTACAATACACAGAATTTTTTAACAATTTTGTTTTATACAATTCTTAATAATATTCAGTTACAAAAATATAATGGGATTTTTTTTTAAACATCAAATGGCTATGAAGGTCCAGTAGAATAAAACCGGAACCAAAAGAGCCCAATGGTTAAAAATGGTTGAGAATCAATGAGTTAGAGGGATCATCACACTTCCTCACTAGGTGCCACTTCTCATGAACAGGCTAGATTCGTTTTTGATTTGGTTTCTATGGCTAGATATCTTCTTATCACTAACCACTTTTTACAGCTGGGTGCCCTTCCTGTCATCAACCACAACACACAAACATAGCAGGAGGCTCTGAGAAGAGATATGGGTACTGCCATCCTTCTTGATGAAAAGTTTTAACACTCTAGTATTCAGAAAACTCTATCGAATATTATGCTTATTTATTCACATTGTTTTAAATTCATCATACATTATCTTGTAGCTTTGAGGTTTCAAGATTCTGATTGTTTATTTCTAGAATGACATTTTAGGATAGATAGGATAGGTCAAATCCAACAGTTTGTAGATAAAACAGTAGAATATTTTGAAGAGATATGCCCAGTTTAAATGCTAAATGGTTAAAGACAAAAAAAAAAGTGGAGGAAAAAGAATAGGTGCAGGAGTGGCTGTGTGGTAAGTAGCTTGCTTACCAACCACATGGTTCCGGGTTCAGTCCTACTGCGTGGCACCTTGGGCAAGTGTCTTCTACTATAGCCTCGGGCCGACCAAAGCCTTGTGAGTGGATTTGGTAGATGGAAACTGAAAGAGGCCTGTCGTATATATATATATGTATATATATATGTATATATATATGTGTGTCTGTGTTTGTCCCCCCATCCCGACATTGCTTGACAACCGATGCTGGTGTGTTTATGTCCTTGTAACTTAGCGGTTCGGCAAAAGACACCGATAGAATAAGTACTAGGCTTACAAAGAATAAGTCCTGGGGTCGATTTGCTCGACTAAAGGCGGTGCTCCAGCGTGGCCACAGGCAAATGACTGAAACAAGTAAAAGAGTAAAAGACGTAGATGTGAACTAATGAAAGGAATGAACAAAATTGGAATGGTTTTGATTATATACCTGTTTGTTCATATCTGACAGACTTGAGACTAAATATAAACAACAGCAGCAGCAACAACAACTATAACAACAAGCTGAGTGAAAGATTTGAACGTAAACTGTATTGTCAGTGAAAAAGTCTGGTGTGCACAACACTTGTCTCAACAACATGATTTAAGTAAAGTTTGTGTTCAGCGAAATGGTTTAACACACTGGTTTAACATGACTGTCCCAACAAATTGTAAACTTGTTATTACTAGAATACAAATATCTGTTGCAGTTATAAGCCAATAACAAGTGGATAAATATTTGATTTTCTACATGTTTTATACTTACTATGAGATAAGATTTGACAGCTTAACTGAGCTTTTTTAGTATTAAAAAAAAAAAAAAGTTAAATAAAATAAACTCTCGGTTCTTTCTCTTGCTTTCTGATAACATCTTTTTCTTTCCCAAATCACAGCTGCTCGTCAGTCTCTAGGCTATGCGATAACATTTATATCTGATAATAAAATCTCTCATTTCAAATTTCGTGGTGTATATATCACTACCACTATCAACAACAACAACCACAACAACAGCAGTAACAACAACAATTTTTGATCAGTACCAACCCTACGTCCTCTCTTACACTCCTGGTAAAAATCTTCTTTAAAACCATAACAAATCTTTTATTTTTGATATGAGCAAATATAAAGTTAAGTTGGAGAGAGATGTACTTGGTGGTGATGGTGGTGGCTATGGCATGGTGGTGGCAGTGGTGGTTGGTGTCTGGAATAAGACCAATTACTTACTGTTTACAAATGTAAGAAGGTCTCTCTTGCTATCAGGCCCCTTCTCTGGTTTCTTACTTTCAAGGGTTGTTAGCTGTCAATGGAGGAAAGATATTGTTTTTAAATATTTAGAAAGTTAGTCAAGTAAGGAGCTTTATCACACACACACACACACACACACACACAGAATAAAATGTAAATTTGATATAAAAAGTGTGTATGTGTGTGTATGTGCTCTGAGTGTGTGTAAACATACACACACACTGAATGTTTTCCAAACTAATTTGACAGGAGTTAGTTTACTTATCCCCTCCTCCACCTAGCATTAACCCACCTCCCCACAAATCACGAGATCCCTGACTCCAGACTCTGCTGCTGTCACCTACAGAAATATTTACACTGTGAAGTATCAAGACACAGCACCATCATTCTGTTATTTTTATTGCACTTCTTTAAAACCACATTCAGTTTTTTTTTCAACCTCGTTTTTCATAGTTGTTTTTTTTTTTGAGACTAAAATTGGTAACCATAGTGACATTTTGACCCTTTAAGGATGAAGTTTCTAAGTTACGATCACTTTGGCCCATATAAGATGTCTGAGTTGATATACCAGCCAGCTGTTTTTGTGCAAGAAAGAATAGGGCTGGTCTTTTATAAATACTGTATTTGAAGGCATATAAAACACACACATACTAAAAAATGTCTCAGAAATCCATCCCAGGCCCTTTATGTGTAGTGGGGCCTATATTTGATGCTTTAACCTTTTCAGTGCCAATCTACCGAAGACTGGCTTTGATTTTATAATACAAGTTTCCTGCTTTTATTCTTCAGCATTCAGGTTATTCTATCAAATGCAATACTTATTCATTTACATTGCTTTAAATTAATCAGGTATTATCTCACGGTCTCAGGGTTTCAATGATGTTATTGTCTACTTTTAGACTGACCTGGTAGGTGTGACAGACTAGATCTGGCTGGTTTGAACATAAAACAGGTAGAATATTCGAGCCAGGTGTGGCTGGTTTAAATGCCATAAGGTTAAAATGATCTAAATTTAAACCTTCCACCAAAATTCCATATCAATTTATGTCCCAAACTCCAGCTTAATAATGACAAAGTTATTTTACTAAATTCTTCGTTATTTTCAAAATTAATTAGGCGCAGGAGTGGCTGTGTGGTAAGTAGCTTGCTAACCAACCACATGGTTCCGGGTTCAGTCCCACTGCGTGGCATCTTGGGCAAGTGTCTTCTGCTATAGCCTCGGGCCGACCAAAGCCTTGTGAGTGGATTTGGTTGACGGAAACTGAAAGAAGCCTGTCGTATATATATAAATATATGTATGTGTGTGTATATGTTTGTGTGTCTGTGTTTGTCCCTCTAGCATTGCTTGACAACCGATGCTGGTGTGTTTACGTCCCCGTCACTTAGCGGTTCGGCAAAAGAGACCGATAGAGTAAGTACTGGGCTTACAAAGAATAAGTCCTGGGGTCGATTTGCTCGACTAAAGGCGGTGCTCCAGCATGGCCGCTGTCAAATGACTGAAACAAGTAAAAGAGTAAAGAGTAACGTCAGAGTATTTTCACAGAAATATGGTAACAAAAGTGGTCAATACCCTAAAATATTTTATAATTAGCTGCTTTATTTGTTGGGCAAGATTAGTGACTAAATGTCGCTTGATTTTCTATATATTGCAAACTAGAGGGAACTACTACCATCTCTAGCAGGCAGGTGTCCAGCACTGAGGATGGGCAAAAATGGCCTGAAACCAAGCTTGTCTGTTGGTTCTGTCACAAGAAGGTGGTAGGGATTCGCTCCTTGTTCCCCTGCTTACAATATATCGGATGCAGATTGCATCGTTAACTAGCTACAGAAATTGTCCTCTTGTGGTTAAAAAATTGTAGTAACATATGTTCATATGGAACAGCCATGTTGAAGTGGCTACAAATATTACTTACCCTAAAATATTCTTTTCCTTAGAACGCTTTGCTGAAATGGGAGTGCATCTAATATGCTCGTGAGTCTTTTATACCATCATATATGGGCACATGTATGTGACAACAATTATTGTCATCATTTGAAAATCCACTTTTCTATGCTTGCATGGGTGGAATGGAATCTGTTGAAGCAGATTTTTCTGCACCCAGATACCCTTCCTACTGCTAATTCTCATGCGTTTCCTAATGATATAATATTTCTCCAAGGCCAGATGTTTTCATGAAAGATTAGAAATGAAGAACACCACTTCTATGATAGTGGCACTGAGACTTGCACGTGTGAAGGTGCATCATGAGTGCAACACCCTAACCATTAGGCCATAATAATAATAATAATGATAATAATAATAATAAGAGCACTCAGAGGATGCAAGCCTCCACCAAAGCAACACCAACGTCCTCTCAATGGTTGCCGGGGATGATTTTTTAAATGAGAATATCTGAAATAAACTCGACTGCACTCTCAAATGAGAATATTAAAAATGAACCTGATCACTCTTAAAAATTAAGTAAAAAAAAACAAAACAAACAAAATAAAAAAAACGGAAAAATAATCCAGAATCCTTATCCAATACCAGATCAATCCCAAAATCTAATCAGTTTGTGCCAGTCATGAGGCCAGACATCTCTGAAAGTTTCATCTGAATCCATCCAGCAGTTCTTGAGAGATCTTGTCCACGGACAAACAAACACGACTGAAAACAATACCTCCGCCTTCACTAAGGTGGAGGTAATAATAATATATGTGCACATACACAACAGGCTTCTTTCAGTTTCTGTCTACCAAATCCATTCACAAAGCTTAAGTAGCCTTTTCCATAACCTCTTATTTGATACTGCTTTGGGTTAATTCTTCTCGGGACCTCAGCTATTGGATGAAAATTTATCTTAACATCTATCTCGGTTAACTTAGTAATACATTTAACAAATGTTTACATTAACTTAGTCACTAGAACTACAGATTGAACAACTACTTTGAAATTTTTACCTCTTGACCTTAACATTTACCCTTTTAAGAAGAAATATTTCTGATATTTTACCTTTCTTCAAATAAAATTTCTTTAATATTAATATGTAAACAGTAGGATAATTTGGTGAAAGCAATTTATCAGATAAGAATAATCATTAGAAAATATATATCATATGTATTTTGTGTCCAATGATAATTCTGCCAATTTCTACTCAAATGTGAATCTATTAGAATAGAATATCCTCTCTTTCCCATCTGCCAGATAAAAATAGATTTATCTGAGTTTCCATATATGGTGAAATACTTTACTGTTATTTAGGCTCTAGGTCACTTTATTGATTTTTAAATAATCCTTTTTTTTTTTTTTCCATTTCTAATTTTTTGATCTAGCAGTAACTTGTACCTGTTGTATCTCTTTTGTTGTTTTCAATATGACCTATGTATGTATGTAAGTATGTATATGATGAAAGTGGTTGATGTAGTGATATGTGACCCCTGAAAAGAATCTGGTAGTATATTGAAGCAATTCATGTACTGAAAGGTCAGTGCCATGAACACACAGTCATAAGTCTTTCCTTTTTATGTATATTTAGTTTGTTTTTACTTGTGTTTTACAAGCATCACAAGATAGACTATGCCTGTACATCATAAACCAGTTTTGTCACACACTGCATCACCAGATTCTGCCCAGAGAAATGAGATAGGAGTATTCAACACATGTTGTAGGAGATAGTCGGGTTATTGAAACTAAAACTAGGAGTTTCTCTAGCACAGGGGTTCTCTACCATTTTTTATCTATGGACCCCTTTGATTACTGTTTTTTTTCTGGTGGACCCCCATAGCCATTCAATACTTAAAAACTAGTTTTATAGAAACTTCTTTCAGAATTCCTATTTTGTTTTTTCCCACATTAACATGTGTAGGTACAACTGTGAAATGTTAGAGAAAGAAGCCAAGCTATTTCTTACAATATATACCAATACATACATCTGAAGCAAAATTTTTTCAGGGGCCCTTAAAATACTATTGTGGGTCCTCAATTTACTATTTTGTTGTGCACACTCCCAAAAATCTTGTATTGACCCCAGTTGAGAACCACTGGTCTAGCAGCTCAAGTTTCATGCTGCAGTGATCTTCAGACTAGGACTGTCACACCTCAATATTGATAGTGTATTTGTATTCTTTGGTCTAGTGTTTGTTCAATCAGTAAACATGAAAAGCCAACCAAGGAATAGACACAATTACTAGAGCAAGGGATATAAATGCACCACCAATGCCAAGTTGTAACAGTTCTTGCCTGAAGATTGCAGTGTCATGAAACTCAAGCCACAAGATAACTGATCAGTTTGTTTCGAAAAAAGAATATATCTGTGTGTCTGTGTGTGTGTATGAATGCACACTCTCCATATTATAAAAATAATTTTCAATGCTAAGTATACCAGTTTTATTCACTGAACCACCTGCACATTGTATTGTAGTGTTAAGTGGCTGAGTATTCCACAGACACTTGTAACTTCAACATAATCCTCATGCAGAATCAGGTGACAAACTTGGTCCTTGTTTTACCAATATCATCTAGCCAACATGTTCCAAAACTGTTTCCATCTTGGGTCAACATGAAGTTATTGTAAAAGACACTTGTGACATAAAATACCACTTGGTGAGATTGAACCCAATACCTCATGTTGATAAACAAGCTTCTAAACTACTTACCCTTGCCTATGTTCATACACACACTATTCTTTTACTCTTTTACTTGCTTCGGTCATTTTGACTGCGGCCATGCTGGAGCACCACCTTTAGTCAAGCAAATTGACCCCAGGACTTATTCTTTGTAAGCCTAGTACTTATTCTATCGGTCTCTTTTGCTGAACCGCTAAGTTACAGGGACATAAACACACCAGCATCAGTTGTCAAGCGATGTTGGGGGGGATAAACACATAACACCCATACACACACACACACACACACACACACACACATATATACTACGAGCTTCTTTCAGTTTCCATCTACCAAATCCACTTGCAAGGCTTTGGTCGGTCTGAGGCTATAGTAAAAGACACTTGCCCAAGATGCCACGCAGTGGGACTGAACCCAGAACCATGTGGTTGGTAAGGAAGCTACTTACCACACAGCCACTCTTGCGCATATATATTTTTTGTTATTCTTTATAGTACTCTATTGTTAAAGCCATCATTTACCTTTTTATATGTACTCTTTGTGAAGGTGCATGGCACAATAGTTAGAACCCTGAACTGGGCTGTGAGTTGTCTTCTTGTTCACTCAGCTGTAGAAATGAGTTGCTACGGCCTTAGACAACATTGGTGGCATGAAGAGAGGAGGCTGGTATGTATGGGCGACTATTGGTCTTCTACAAACAACCTTGCCAGGACTTGTACCTCAGAGGGGACCTTTCTTGGGGCAATCCTATTGTCATTCATGAATAAATGGGGTGTTTATGTTCTCTTTGTAATGTCTCGTACCCCTCCAAACATAAACACATACACTGATAGGTGCAGACATAGCCATGTAGTTAAGAAACGTGCTTCCCAACCACATGGTTTCAAGTTCAATCCTGTTGTATGGCACTTTGGGCATGTATCTTCTGCTATAGCCCCAGTTCAACCAAAGCCTTTCAAGTGGATTTGGTGGGAAGAAACAGAAAGAAGCCTGTTTTGTGTGTGTGTCCTTGCCAAGACATCATATCATCATCATCGTTTAACATCCGCTTTCCATGCTAGCATGGGTTGGACGATTTGACTGAGGACTGGCGAACCAGATGGCTGCACCAGGCTCCAGTCTGATCTGGCAGAGTTTCTACAGCTGGATGCCCTTCCTGTGGAAACTCTGCCAGATCAGATTGGAGCTTGGTGCAGCCATCTGGTTCGCCAGTCCTCAGACAAATCGTCCAACCCATGCTAGCATGGAAAGTGGACGTTAAACGATGATGATGATGGCAAGGACATGTGCTAGATGTAAATGAGCATCACCATCTTAGAAGTACTATCTTTTATTTCCAATTATCTATGAAAACATGTCTGGCCATGGAGAAATATCACCTCACTTAAAAATAAATGAGGGTTGGTGACAGGAAGGGCGCCCAACCACAGAAAATCTGCCTCATTGAATTCCATCCAAGCCATGCGAACTTGGAAAAGCAGATGTTAAAATGGTAATGGTAATGTTGATGAGGATGTAATGATGATATGTATATATGTATTCTTATTGTCCTTCAACTCTAATAATCTTTTTTTGCCATCTTTTCTTGCAGGGTCTTCTGTTCACTTCAGAAAGTTCCATTTCACTGTTGAGCCAAGTGATGTGGTCACCAATCGAGGTGAAGATATACAGTTACACTGCAATGCCCAGCACGGATATAATAAAACAAATATCTTTTGGAAAAAAGACAACGAACTCTTACATACGAGGTATGCAAAACAAATAGACTTTCTTTTTTTTTTCCTGAAATTCCCCATTACCATTTTCTGTCTTTTTCCAACATTTTTTCTTTATTTTTCATTTATTTTAGTTTTTTAAATTTTGGGTTGTAATACAAGAACATTACAGATATTAAACTTTTGGAGTTAACAAGCAGTATGTGGTTTCTGAGCTATTAAAACTTTTATCACCATTATCAGCATTTTATGTCCATATCTCTGGCTTCATATAATTTGCCCTTCGCTTGGAGAAAGTAGCCCTTTGTTGCCAACAGAGATTACATAGTTAACTAAATTTTCTTCTTCACCCAAACTCTAGCTACTTAAACTTTTGCAGCACTCACCTGAACTGCAGTAAAGGTAATAAAAACCGTCAACACTTTTGTGCATCCATAGATTACATTTTTAGACTGAATGCAATGTCTAAAGTGTCTTATCAACTCCCTTGGCTGCTTAGCAGATATAGCTACTTCCTAAATGGCAGTGGAGTTCTATATTTTCTCCTACTAACAAAAACTGTAGTCTTATCTTAATTCTAAGTCCTGCTTCCTTGTTTTGAATTTTTCTTTTAATTCTTCAATTGATTCAGTTATAAAAACTAAGGTCATCAGTTTACAAAAGCTACTGCAAGCATTCAGTCTCAAACTTCTCTGTTATGACCTGAGAATCTGTAAGAAACAGGATGGAGCTTGAGAGCCGAGCTCCAATGCACACCTACTTGAATGCTAAATTCCTTATGGACACTTCACTTTGCTAACTGCACCTTTCTTCATGGCTTGCATGCTCTTGTAATGCATTCAGGTGATGAAGTGGTAGAGTGAAAGAGAAAGTATTTTGTAATACTATCTTTTACTTGTTCTAGTCATTGGAGTGCAGCCTGGCAGGGTTTAGTTGCACAAATTGACCCCACTATTTATTCGTTTTTAACTTATTCTATCACTCTTTTTTGTTGAGCTGCTAAGTTATGGAGACATAAACAAACTAGCACCAGTTGTCAATTACTGGACGATGGACAAACACACACATATATATACATACACACACACATATATATATATTCATACACACATATATACATACTCAACAGACTTCCCTACAGTTTCTGTCTGCCAATTTCACAATGCTTTGTGCTGCCATAGAGCTATAGCAGAAGACACTTTCCCAAGGTGCCACACAGTAGAATTGAACTCCAAACTATGTGGTTGAAATGCAGGCTTCTTAACCTCACAGCCACATTTTTTATTATATTTGTTCTGGTTCTTCACATTCCGATTTTAAACTTTGCCTTATTGCTGTATTTGAAAATCCATAAGTTACTAGAACATCAGTACATCATAACATTATTATTATTTAAAACATTTAAAAAAAAATTTGGATAAGAATTTTTCCGTATTTTTCTGGCTAATTCCCTTATAGTTTATTTTGAAGATTAACATTTTTAAGTCCATCAGCCTAGGAATGTTAATGTTCATAACATTCTAAACAACTGATACGAAAATGTCTGAATTCTTGTAAATATAAAAGAAGAAAATCTTGAGCTATTGCATTTTTAATAATACGGATTAAAATGGAAAAGTTATTCTCCATTTGTTATTTTTTGGGAAACAAGATCTACCAATAACATCCACAAAACTAATAACAGAACTGCAGTGATCCTAATCAATCTGTTAAAATCCATCCAGCCATATTCTCCATCCACTGTTCTTGGGAAGGTTGTAGGGGTAGAATTCGCAGGACCCCTCCTCTATAGGGTCGTATCTGAAAACAACTGTTATTACACTTTCCGATTAAATTCCCAAACATGTCCAACTGAGACTATGGATTTTATATAAGCGTCTTGTTTTTGCACCACCCTTACGTCTCCTGCTGGTTGGCTCAGTTTTAAGAATTTGCTTTGAAATTCTTTTCTGCCACATTATAATCTTACATCCATAGTACCAGAGCTGTAATCTCTCAATGCAGAGGAAGCAGCAGTTTGACCTGGAGAATCTTCTTCATCTCTGAGTTGGTATTTAGCATGATGTTTGTGTGTCTAATAGCATATATCAGTTCTGGCAGAACTCATGCTCTGCTCTGACTGACTTTTAAGACCTTCATGTCCTCTGCTAAACTAACAGAACATGACACTGAAGAACTGTAAGCATCGACTTCATCATCATCACCATCTTCATCATTTAACATCCGTTTTCCATGCTGGCATGGGTTGGATGCTTTAATGGGAGCTGACACCAACCACTTCACATAGTTTACTGGGCGTTTTTTATACGGTACCAGCACTAGTAAAATCACCAAGTAATTTGCAACACAAAGCCCTGCTCCTCAACTCTGATGGGTGTAGTCCTGAGGGAGGTGGCTTTATACCAGATGATAAAAGGTTAGAGTAGTGTTTCTCAAGGACTGTTTTTTTTTTTTTTGCTTATGGGCTCCTTTGATCCCTATTTTACTTGGGTGGACCCCCATACTCATTTGATGTTTAAAAAAATCATATATTTCTTTAATTAAATATTATTAGGGATTATATTTTTAAAAAACTGTTAAATTATTTTATGCTTTGTAGAAATATAACCATTTTATTAAACAAATAGTTAACATCAGTATCTTACATGGACCTCTAAGGGCTAAATGGATCCTGTTTGAGAACCACTGGGCTAGAGTATGATAGAGGGGACACAAACAGGTTCTTACTGTAGAGGAAATACATGCCCCCTCCCCCAAATGGTAAACAAGAAATGAAGAGGAACCAAGGTGTATTCAAATTACATGAAGGCGAATATAGAAGTAGTACAAAAGAGTGGGAACAAGATGAATCATCATCATCATCGTCGTTTAACGTCCGCTTTCCATGCTAGCATGGGTTGGATGGTTTGACTGAGGACTGGTGAACTAGATGGCTGCACCAGGCTCCAATCTGATCTGACAGTTTCTACAGCTGGATGCCCTTCCTAATGCCAACCACTCTGAGAGTGTAGTGGCTGCTTTTACATGCCACAGCACGAGGGCCAGTCAGGCAGTACTGGCAGCAGCCATGCTCAAATGGTGCTTTTTATGTGTCACCTGCACAGGAGCCAGTCCAGCGGCACTGGCAACGGACTTGCTTGAATGTTTTTTCATGTGCCACCAGCCAGTAAGAGGTTGGTAAATTCACAAGAGAGAAAGGAGAATGACAGAGGGATAGAGATGAGTAAAAAGTTGCCTTCTCAGGTCATGCTGACTAATAGGGGTTCGATTTCCATTGCGTGTAAATTCTCCACCTGGATGAGACACCTGCCCATCACAGGATTACTTATTTTTGCAAGCTGAATGGACTGGAGCAACATGAAATGAAGTGACTTGCTTAAGAACACAATGTATTGCCCAGTCTAGAATCAAAACCACAGTCTTACAATCATGGGTCCAACACCCTAACCGCTAAGCCACCCTAGAGTTGGGGATAGAGGTGAATCCAAGTGAGTGGAAAGTTACCTATTTTATGGTCTGGGAAAAAGGACCCAAATACCTTAGCATGTTAAGAGACCATAATGTAGCATTCAGGAAACATTTAGATACAATACACATGAATGTTAAATATTATTCTCTCCAACACAATATAATTGCTTACTTCACATTCCAAGAAACTGGTTTTTCATTAAGGTCTTATGTTATCCCTACTTTTTTTTTTCTGTTATGCAGACAGCAACTGAAAAATGGCTCCTTGTATATACAAAACGTCCAACACAGCAAGTCCAATGTTGGTGATGTTGGTGAATACCAATGTTTTGCTGAAGTGCCTAGCGTTGGAACGATTATCAGCAAACCGGCTCATGTACAAATTGCACGTAAGTGTTCACTCCATGTCTCTTTTCTTTAGAGTCTTTTGTATTTTTTTTTATACTGTTAGTTCTTTTTTACTTTATTCCTATGCTACATTGTGGCTTTGCTTAGATACCACTTTCAAGGCTTTTACTCAAATCATACCTACCTTGATACTTGTTTCAGTCAGGTATTTGTTGCATTAATTTCTTTGAGCCTCGCAGAGGCAATGACAAATGACTGCTTCACGGAGGCAATGACAAATGACTGCCTCACGGAGGCAATGACAAATGACCACCTCACGGAGGCAATGACAAAAGACTGCTTCACAGAGGTAATGACAAATGATTGCCTCACAGAGGCAATGACAAATGACTGCTTCCCGGAGGCAATGACAAATGACTACCACACAGAGACAATGACAAATGACTGCTTCCTGGAGGCAATGACAAATGACTGCCTCACGGAGGCAATGACAAATGACTGCCTCACTGAAGCAATGACAAATGACCGCCACGAGGAGACAATGGCAAATGATGGCCTCACAGAGGCAATGACAAATGACCACCTCACGGAAGCAATGGCAAATGACCACCTCATGGAGGCAGTGACAAATGACTGCTTCACGGAGGCAATGACAAATGACCGCTTCATGGAGGCAATGGCAAATGACCACCTCATGGAGGCAATGACAAATGACTGCTTCATGGAGGCAATGACAAATGACTAACACCTTTGGCAATATGCCATGCTTGAACAGAACCATCAAGCCAAATGAGATGATAGTTATGGCAGATACTGGTGTCACACAACTGGTACATAAGAAGCACCCACTACATTAACGGTTGGCATTAGGAAAGGCATCCAGTCATAGAAACCATACCAAATCAGACTGGAGTCTGGTGCAGCCCCTCAGCTTTCCAGCCCTAGTCAAACCATCCAACCCATGCCAGCATGGACAATAGACATTAAATGGTGATGATGAATGTTTATTATCTTTAACATAAAGGTATTGTTATCATCTAGGGCCTGTCTACTATTTCACCATTTTTATTATTTCATACTTGTGTTCTCCCAAATAAAAGCAACATACAACACTTGACTGACATTCAGTATAAGAGCACACCTTCTGGTGCAGGTCTGATGAAGTGCTACACTAATGTTTAAAAGCACAAATATTACATAACTTCTCACATGCATTCAGAGCCATTAAAACAGAGTGGCCTTGAAACAATTGTAAGTGGTCATTAACCATTTAGTATTCAGATTACTCTGTCAAATATAATGCATATTTATTCCCATCATTCTTTATTAATCAGGAATTATCTCTTAGCCTTGAGATTTCAATGATATGATGGTTTCTTTTTAGAGTGACATTGTAGGGAAGGTGAAAGAAGCTGGGTGTGGCTAGTTTGAACATAAAACACGTACAATATATGGGCCAGATTTGGCCGGTTTAACCCTTTCGTTACCAACCCGGCTGAAACTGGCTCTGGCTCTGTAATACAAATATCTTGTTTTCAAAAGTTTTGAATTAAAATCTTCCACCAAACCTTAGTCACAATTTATGTTCCTAACACTAACTGAATGATAGCTAAGTTATTTTACTAAATTCTTTGTTACATTTAAAATCAACTGAAAGAAACACAGAGCATGTCAAAATAAATACAGTAACAAAAGGGTTAAATACTAATTGGTTAAGGATGTGCTACACTCTTCTTTGTTTTTTTTTTTTTATTTGGATTGTATTTATATCTGGTAAGCCAGAGAGCTGCATCAGGTCCCAATCTGATTTGGCATGATTTCTAGGGCATCCGGCCATAGAAACCATGCCAAATCAGACTGGAACTTGGTGCAGCTCTCCGACTTACTAGTTCCAGTTAAACTGTCTAACCCATGCTAGCATGGAAAACAGATGTTAAATGATGACAATATATGTTTTGTTTTTTTTTTCCAGATATGGCCAAGATGTTCTCAATCACACCCGAGACGCTCAAGGTTTACCTGGGTGACATAGCCATGTTCCAATGCTCCATTGACGGTATTCCTCAACCAAAATACTCCTGGTACAAGAACAATGTCCTATTGAAACGATCCAATCACATAAAAATGTATTCAGATGGATTTCTAGAAATTACAAACGTGCGAGCAATAGATTTTGGAAAATATTATTGTGAGGCCAAAAACATGAATACAAGTCGTCGTAGTAGACCGGCTGTTTTGCAAGAAAACACAGATTTAGGTAAGATTCCCATTTTTGTCCCCCACCTTTGATTGATTTCTTTGTAGTTTCTGTGCAGGTTTTGCTGTGCACTGAGGAATTTCACTTTGCAACTACATGGTTTCAGGTTCTGTTCTGCTTCATGCCATCTTGGCAATTGTCTTGTGCTCTAGTCATGGTCTGACCAATGCCTTTGGGGCTAAATTATTTTCTAACTCTCAAACGAGTTGGGAAAAGATATATGTTTTGCTGTATTGAGGGCATGCATACACCAGGAGAGATCATCATTGATGGTGACATCCACCACCTAAAGTGACTGTAAGGGTTATAGTTACATGTTCATGTCCAGAATGAGTGAAATGTGATGTTTTCTTAAACAGGCCATGCCCCTCCTCTCTTGCATTTGACAGAATAATCATCATCAATCTTTTAACATCTGCTTTCCATGCTGGCATGGGTTGGACGGTTTGACATAGAGTTGGCTAGCAGGAAGCTGTCTAGACTCCTATTGCCTGTTGTGGCATGGTTTCTACAGTTGGATGTCCTTTCTAATGCCAACCCAAAGTATTCTGGGTGCTATTTGTGCGTCACCATCACAGGTGCATTTACACAGCACCAACATGCATGCGTTTACGCAGCACCAGCATGAGTGCTTTTTAAGTGGCGCCAGCACCCAAAAGGACAAGTCTGTATGTGTAGACGATAGTGATTTTACTTAGCTTTGACATACCTTATCAAATACAGTAAATCACCACACCTCCCGGTCCCTTGTCATTTCCATAGTGAGGCCCAGCATCTGAAAATCCGTTCTCACCACATCATCCCATGAATGGTAAAGGGTTACTCTTTTACTTGTTTCATTCATTTGACTGTGGTCATGCTGGAGCACCGCCTTTAGTCAAGCAAATCAACCCCAGGACTTATTCTTTGTAAACCTAGTACTTATTCTGTCGGTCTCTCTTGCCAAACCGTTAAGTGATTGGGACGTAAACAAACCAGCATCAGTTGTCAAGCGATGTTGGAGAGACAAACAGACACACAAACATACACATATATATATATATATATATATATATATATATATATATATATTATATATATATATATATATATATATATATATATACATATATACGACAGGCTTCTTTCAGTTTCTGTCTACCAAATCCACTCACAAGGCTTTGGTCAGCCCGAGGCTATAGCAGAAGACACTTGCCCAAGGTGCCATGCAGTGGGACTGAACCCGGCACCATGTGGTTTGTAAGCAAGCTACTTACCACACAGTAACATTGATAAGTTATATTTAACCCTTGTGGTACCTGTCTAAAAGCCATGATTGTATAACCCTTAACAAATCCCCGATGCAATTTGCAATGGAACTCTACTCTTACAATTATAACAGTGCTTGTAATAAATACTACACCCAAAGCTACCTCCAGGGAACCAGTCACTCAGCTTATCGACATGAAGTATCACAAGAACCCCTTCTGTCTCATTTCCCTATTTTGCTACCTCTACTGCAGTGATCTCTACTCTTCAGCACTGGTTGGTGTTACGCCTTCTCAACATTATTAATTCATTGAATGTCATTAGGTAGCAAGGATTAGACAACTCATCTTAAATATTTAATTTAATGGTGTTTTTTTTTTTTTTCAATTATTTTCATTTGCAGAAAGCATCCGTAAAGGTGTGGCACCTTCGTTTGTAATGAAGCCACAAGATGCTGAAGTGATCCGAGGTTCATTATTGGTGTTACACTGCGGGGCAAATGGTATTGATAGAAATGACGAAAGTCCGAAAATCACATGGCTGAAAGGTGGAGTTGAATTAGACAAGTAAGTTTCACATGAGAAGTATATGTGTGTGTATGTATGCATGTATCTATGGCTGGCTTAGTGGTTAGGGGCTCATGATCGTAAGGTTGTGAGTTCAATTCCCGGCGACGCGTTGTTTCCTTGAGCAAGATACTTTATTTCATGTTGCTCCAGTCCACTCAGCTGGCAAAAATGAGTAGTACCTGTATTTTAAAAGGGCTAGCCTTGTCACACACTGTGTCACGCTGAATCTCCCCGAAAACTACGTTAAGGGTACACATGTTTGTGGAGTGCTCAGCCACTTGCACGTTAATTTCACGAGCAAGCTGTTCCATTGATCGTATCAGCTGGGACCCTCGTCGTCGCAACTGACGGAGTGCTCCTAAATGTTCATCAGATATTTTTGATAATATGGAATTTTTATAAACTGTGAGTATGTATATTTAGCAGATACCAGTTCAATGAATAAATATTTTAATCTGAGTGGGTAGCTAACTTTGAAAAGGATGACAGTGGAGGTTGACTGTAGCAAAAGAATAAATATAAATAATAGTTGAATTGAAAAATTTCATGTAAAATTATATACAGAATATAATAGACTATGTCAAGAAATAAAAATTGGAAATGATCAAAAGGAATATAAAAGAAATAAAAAAAAAAGGAGAAATTTCTAATTTTTAGTTACCCAATCAGATTCAAATACTTGTTCGTTGAACTGGTATCCACAAAATATATTTACTCACAGTTTATAAAATCTCTTTATTCTGTATTATCACAAGTGTCTAATGAATGGTCACATGAAACTCTGAGTAACAGTTTGTGAATTTATTTTTTTTTTTTTACCACTTTAATAAAATAGTATGTGTGAATAAGAATTGATTTTCTGTTTTATCATTGTCATTTTATAAGATTTTTATCCATAATTTTTTTTAAATCCTTTTGTCTGTCAATAAAATCTCATTTTAGTATCAGCATTCTGAGACTTCAAAGTTCTGATATTATTTCCAATATGACTATGATAAATATTAACTTCCAAATATTTGACATCGCTCTTAAAATTGTATTAACTCAAAAGAAACTTTAATCTTTTGAGTTGAGAAAGGAAAGTTTTGAAGCTGCTCCATAGTTATAACAGCTCTCAAGTCAGTAGCTGTTGTTATTATATTATTATCATCATCATCATCATTATTATTATTATTATTATTCCATGGAAAAATGGAAGCATAGAAAGTAATATTCTTAAGATTATAAACCTGTAAAAGTACAGGACAAACTATTACTTCAAGTAAACTAAAGAATAAGAAACTTTTTACTTAAGATATTGCAGCTAAAATTAAAATTTGAAAGGTAAAAATTCTTTTATTATAGGTTACAAATAACACTATACTTATTTAAGTAGAATTTGGCTAATTTACTACCTTAAATACAGAAAAAAATGACTAATTTGACAAACTTAGAAATTAGCTGAACATTTTTGTACAATAAATTTAAAAGATGAAAAGTGTAAAGAGTGATAAGTTAGAAGAACTGGCATTCTTTGCTGCAATATTTTAAGTAAAAAGTTTCTTATTGTTTACTTTACTAGAAGTGTATAAATGGCTTGTCCTATACTTTTCCAGGTTTATAATCTTATGAATATTACTTTTCATGCTCGCATTTTTCCATGTTATCCATGATTTTTCCAGGCATTGCTATTATAAGGTAATTAATAATGTGTCAATTAATAATTTAAGATTTTACCTTATAAACTACTGAAAGATAATATTTCAATTTTTCCATGTAAGTGATAATATTTCAATTTTTTTCATGTTTAATCTAAGTATATGTTGTGATTGAATTATCTGATATTACTATCCACACCTAATTAATGGCAGGGATTTTTACCTTCTTGTTGGTTGCACCATGGCTCACCAAAAGTTACAAACAGCAAGACCCCCAAAACTATTAAGTTACCAGGGTCACGTTAAGTAACCTAGATTTTGAGTTGGTGATAATAGCACTGACTGCTGCTAACCTAGATCTATCAATAATTATTCAATACAACAGTAATTATAAAAGCATATCAGATATACACAAGTTAAAATTACCTACATCCCATTAATATAAATTAGATTTATGAAAAATCCCTTTTAATCAATTTTGAAATTTAAAAAGCAAATTTAGAATATAAGCACCACCCCCACCCAAAATTGTGCCTGAGGTGGGGGGTAACTTTCGAGGTGCAATCCTATGGTCTGTGTCATGACTGAAGGGGGTCTCAGTAGATTCACAGTGGACAAAGTGCCTTCAGCTTTTTATTATGGCTCTTCATTATTTCAAATCCTAAGGCTGTTGCTACTACTGCTGCTGCTACTGCTACCTCAGAATCATTAGCACCTCAAACAAAATGTAGAGCAACATTTCTTTCTAGGTTCAAATTCTGTTCAGGATTACTTTGCCTTTTACTTCAAGGTTGTAAAGATTAATAAAGTGCCAGACAGGCACTCTGGTTGATGTAATCAACCAGACCCCTTCCTACCAAATTTCAGGCCTTGTCCCCTATAGTAGAAAAGATTATCTCACATCCTGTCAAGGCCAACTGTGCTTTTCATGTTATTTAATGTAGCTAATTAACCATTTATATGTATTATGATTAATTAACTATTTACATGCTGTTGATAGAATTAATATGCTATGACAATGAAGGCAGCTGCAACTTTTCTAATATTTAATTTTGATCCAAACAAGGCTTGAATCCACTGTAATGTAATGGACTACAAAGAAGGAACCAAAGAGGCCTGCAAATTCAAAAGCCTAAAAGACTGAATATCATAGAATAGAGGAAGACAAGACGATAGTAATGAGTTCCAGAGAGTAGTCGTTTCATGCAAGAAGCTATTAGAATAAAAGTACCATAAGTACCAGTCTGATACTGAGGTGGTGTTACTCAACTGTAGTTTTCCATACACACACTTCCACCAATTGCAGCCCTTATACTTGTGTTAGAAATCATAGTGAAATATACTACCAGTGAGATGCGATCCTCTGACACATCTTGGAGGACCATAACTTTGAATAAGAGCCAATTCAGATGGTAACAACCCATCCAAGCATAGAGATTATCGTTGTTATAATTTAACACTGATTTTTCATGTTGTCATGGGTTGGACATTTCGTTGTAACTGAAAATATAATTCATCTTTCTGTACAAAGCAGCAGCTACACCAAAAAAGTTTCATATTGTGATATTTCAATAAGGGTACCTAAAAGCCACCGGTGTTATGTTTACCTGTTCATACAGTGCCAACTAGCTTCACTTCTTCTTGCCATGTCCACAATGTAGGACATAGGCAATCATGTCCTACCACAATTCTCTATTTTCTGTAACAGCTCCACTTCCTGATGTTAATACCTCATTCTTCCAACCATTTCTTTAAGCTTGACATCCATATCCCCCTTCTCTTTCTTCTACTTATTTTCCCTTCAATCTTCCCAGGCATTGTTAAATCCTCCTGTCCTCTCTTTGCTCATCACATGACCTCCTCACCACAGTTACTTGGCCCTTATCTCATTGAGCAGTTTCCCATTTAGATTGTATTGATTCCTTGTTAATGTATGCCACCCTCATCAAATTCTGCTGATTACACATAATTTCACATTATTTACTGTTTTGTTTTTTAAAAGAATCATAAATCAAAATAATTATTATCTCATTTCAGTTCCAACAAGACATACAAAATTGTCGGTACCGGTAGCTTAGTTATTCCCAACGTTCAAGAGAACAACAATGGCATTTACACTTGCCGGGCAAGCAATATGGAGGACTCTATAGATGCCCCAGCTTCAGTAAACGTCCTCAGT